>NW_009220428.1:0-362 GCF_000690835.1 Fulmarus glacialis | reverse complement strand
CAGTCACCATGTTTTATACCGTTATTTAAACGTCGACATTTGTAAATATTACTGTTTGCACCGTTAAATGCAGTAACTGCATTTCACGTTGGCTTTGTTCGTTTTGTATTAAACTCGCTCCTGGACTGACCGAGTGTTTGTCACCGGCCATCGCCCCCTCCTGCCGCCAGCAGCCCGAGCTGAGGGCGGGAAAGACGAAAGGCGTCTCCTCAGCGGGGGGCAGCCCGCGGCCCAGGCCCGGCCCCACTCGGGAACACCTGATTTGGCCATAAATCCCCCAAAGTGGGTGTCCTGTGGGGGGTTTCCTCACAAAAGAAGGGGGGAACCGGCTCCGCCGGGGCGAGCGGCGGGAGGCGGTGCCT
>NW_009220427.1:8050-10098 GCF_000690835.1 Fulmarus glacialis | reverse complement strand
GGGCGGGGATGCTGCAAGGGCAGCGCGGGCGGCACCAGCCCCGGCCCCAGGGGTGTCTCCACCGGCCCTGGGAGCAGAGATTGGCGTAACGGGGGAGGACCCCGAGCTCCACGGAGAGGCTGACAATTTTTGGGAATGCACTGAGAGCATCGTAGTGGATCCCCACAACCTCATCACTGCAGGCTGGACACCAGCCCCATGGGGTGTATGTGCTGGGCTTGAGCGCTGCAGCCTGAGCCACACATAAAGGGAACAGCGGAGGATGGAGTAGTTATCCCCAATCTCGGACAGTTCTGGATGGAGTGAAGGGCTGAGACCCTGCTCCTCTCCTCCTTGGCTATTCCAAGAAGGAATCTGCCTATAGCCCCTATGCTCTGGAGCTGCTGCCTAGAGGACAGGGACCTGCTCCGTGCTCAGGTATTTGTTATGAAAAAGCAGAGGTGTAGGGGAAAGCGGCTGGAGTGGCAGCAGTGGAAGGTGAGTGCTTGAAGAGGCCCATCCAGCTCACAGTCCTGCCGCCCAGGAGTGAAGAATGCCGATGCCTGGGCAAGAGCACAAAACCTGAGCTAAAGTGTGTAGTGCTTCCACCTGGCTCCAAGTATCTGCAGCTTGGTGAAGGGGAATCACCCCTCTCTATCTCTAAGTTGAAAGGCATTTCTTTTCCAGAAGTGCCTCATCTCTCTTGAACCAACATAAACCTTCTGCTTCTCCAGCCCCCTGTGGCCAGAGTTTCCCAAGCAGTCACCTCTTTCACCTAAACCTGCCTTTTACAGGCTTCATGTAACACCCCAGCTCGTGTATTTGAAGAGAGTGAAGTCCCTCTCCATGTCACCTGTAGTTTTATCTCTACCTATCTTGTTTTCATAGAGGAGTCCAGCTTGGCTGGAAGGTGGTCCAGATCTCTAGTGTCCCCAGGACCTTTGCAGAGCCTGTTCCAGCTCTACTGCACCCTTCTCGGGATGAAGGGACCTGTGTTTGCGTGCTGGTGCACCAGCAACTTCACAGCAGCAAAACGTTTTTCATTTTCTTCTCTACTCCCTTCCTAATGTCTCATTTGATTTTCTGATGGCTACTGAGCACTGAAGCTGACGTTTCCATGGACCTATCAGTCATCACCCCAAATGTCACTTCTGAGTGGTCAACTCAGAGCCCACTGTGCAACACTAAGGGCTCCCACCTGCATAAATTCACCCTTATCCATGCTGAATTGACCTCCTTACGTGGAGGGGATCTCGCTATCCTCCTCATCAGCCCGAAGTATAGAAAAAGGAAGCAGGAAACAGGACTTGTCCCTCTCTACCACCCATTATTCGCCTTCCTCCAGCTCATGGGTGAACATGGGCCTGGCACAGAGTCGTAGCTCTCCCGTCGGTCACCTCACACCAGAACAGGGAACTCGATCCTCTCGTGCATTCCCTCTCCACGTTGCTTCTGGCACACGAGGAGACTTGGGCAGGAACTTAAGGTCCAGCTCCGTGGGTGGCTGAAGCCATCTGAGCTGCCACCAAAGGGGTCCCCAACCACGTGTTCCTGGGGCACTGGTCGAGAGCTCAGGGGCTGCACAGGTGGTTGAACCAAGCAGCCGAGACAGCCGAAATCCGATAATCCTTCACAGCACTTCCAGCTCCTTTGAGTCATTCTCACCAGGTCCAACCCCAGCCCAGCTGTCACCAGCAATAACACAACTGCAGCAGCATGGCACAGCCAGTGCTGTAGGAAGGCATCACCCTCTAGTGACACAAAGGCACTTGCTTGGAAAAATACCTGTGTATCCTTAGCATTGCAATGCCCAGCAGTGTTTCGTGGGGGGCCTGACCAAGTTTTCCTCTGCTGAAATTGTGCTGACCGAATACTCCCTGATCACAAGCTATCCCAGGCGCTTTATTCCTTAAGATAACCTTTTCCACCAATTAACATCATCTGACCACATCTCCACCTCGCATGGAAAGCTTTTCTGAAACACAACCTGACTGCAGGCATGGAAAATTTCAGCTTGGATCGGCTGCCTGGCAGAGCTGTCCGCAACCAGATGGTGGGAGCAGGAAGCC
>NW_009220427.1:7346-8036 GCF_000690835.1 Fulmarus glacialis | reverse complement strand
CCCTGCCGTGATCACCGGCACCAGCTGCCCCTGGGAGAGACGGCAGTGGAGATGGCAGCGATCAGCTCTCCTGGCTTGCGAGGAGCTCTGAATGAAGGTGGGCTCCATTCTTCGCGGAGCAGGGCAGCAAAGCGGGGCTGAACCCACTAGCAGGAATCCCGACCTGCTGCGTTAGCTGCCCCCAAGCTTCTCCAGCCACATCGTCAGCTCTGTTGCTGCTGCAGCAGTGCAAGAGTGCTTGTGTCAAAGAATGGCGGGTCCTTCTGGGAGGCAGTGCTACCCCCCAGCATCCAGGCAGTCTCCTTTCCTGCAATAGGACCCATCATTCATCCCTGCCTTCCTCATCCTCACCTCGGGAAGCAATTTCCTTGCTGATAGCTCTGGCCACACACAGAGGAACAGGATGCCTTCTTCACTCGGTCAGCATCAGAGACTACTCTGTCTGTATGTGTCCTCACAGACAGGATGAAGGTGTCTCCAGAGGGGAACGTTGCCCAGTCTGCTCCTCGCCATTTTAGCAGTCGAGTGCAGGGCTCCCAGCTGAGGGTCAAGCGGCAACACAGTTCAAGGTGGTTCGTGGGGATCCTGCAATGGTGCAGGTCCCACATCAGCCCACTTTCCAGCTGGGGATTTTTGTCGAGAAGGTGGAGACTCCACAAGAGCAGGACCTCTTGTCTCCAGCTGCTGAAC
>NW_009220427.1:0-7328 GCF_000690835.1 Fulmarus glacialis | reverse complement strand
ACCACAGGAGCACATTCCTGTGGGGAGGAAACACCCACCCGTGATGGCAACAGGAGGGGGTCTCAGCCCTGAATTTGCAAAAGCCTCATTGGTCCTTGTATCTGCTGCTGATACAGCAGCTGATCAGTGTGTTTGTCTACAGTAATTGGCAACTCCTCCACCATCACCTCTCCCTACCAAAAGGCCACCTACAAGCCCTTCTAACACCTTTGCACGTTTCCTTACTTTAGCTGGTTCTCCAACTCCACAGCTGGCTTGCTCTAGTTTCAGTGATCCGCTGTCATGTGAACACAAGGGCTCAGAGTACCTTGGGCAAGGGGTAGCGACCCATTTCCCAGCCTCAGTATAATTAACAGCATACTGAATCTTCTCACACTGCCTTCTTCTACGAAAAGAGATTGCTGCAGTAATAGCAGAGGATGCAGGCAAGAGCAAACAGTAACGTGAAGATGTCTCCCAAATACAAGCCTTGCTCTGGGAATGCCAGAAAACCCTTAAACAGTGACCTGGCCCTTAAAACAGTGACCCAGTGACACGATGGCCCATCTTTGAGCCACCCCCAACAGCTTCTCTGACTTGAACTTCCTCCGTTAAGAACAGAACTGCTTACAGACTGTCCCTTGCACCATCCTGTTTCCTACAGGCAGCCAACATTGCACACTGCCTGGCACCAACACATTTCTTACACACTCAAAGCGATCTTTTACCAAGTTTTCAGCAAATGCCCCAACTCCTTCTGTGCACAGAGTTCTGGGGATCTGACTCAGGCTCTCGGGTCATCAGTTCAGCCCTGAAAGGTCTCAGAAACACTTAAGGTTCCCACCCCAGTTTTAATCTAGCACACCCCAAACCCCACACTCATCAAGCAGGGATGGGACAAATGTAATCGCAATCACTGACATTTAGAAAGCTGCAGCCCTAGAAGGCAGGACAGAATATTTTATTTCTCTACATAGGGAAACTGGTTTAAAGTAACAAAGCAAAAGCTCTCAAGCCTTCTCTGCTATCCAAGTTGGGTGGGAACTCTGCGAACACCACAGTCCAGTAACGCTGGGCAGAAGCCTGAAAAACTCCTTCAATAAAGCTGATGCCGGTATCTGCCTAGAGGTCTCTCTGGGAAGGGTCTGCCTGTTTAAGAGGCTGTTTCTGCCTCAATACACAGAGAAGCATCTTCTTGTAGAGAAACCTTGGACTTCTTTTCCCCAGCTGCCAACCATCTGCCATGGTGAGACGGCACCGGATGGTGAGTCCACTTTGCTTCCCTGTCTGATATCGCAGCTACTCACCTCTCCCATTCCCTACTAGAGACATTTGCTCCTTTTTTTAAATTGCGATTTGGAGATCACATTGCTCACCTGTTCAGCCTGATTCACCTAAACACAGGGGTCACCCCTATACAGCTGGGCTGGGTTTGCTGCCTCAGTGCCTGGCCCAGTCTCCTTTGGCTTAGTAAATGGCCTCACCGACACTGCAGGCTGTATGTGGCAGATCAACGCCCTCCGTCGTCTCTCATCTTAGCAAGACGTGCAGCACACATCTTGCTCTGAGGACCGGAGAGGCAGTCTGATGCTCCCCAACCACCCCCCTGCTCTGGGGGTCTGCTTACCCCAGGCCCAAGGTTATCTAAGGGCCCCAGCTATTTCTTCTACAGCCAGTAGCCTCTCCCTGACACAATATAAAGCAAATTCATTAACACTGTATTCTTTAGAGGGAAGTCAGAAGAAAACTCTGGAAAGTAAACAGCAGATTTGCTTGTTCAGGAAAAAGCCTTCTCGGACTCGGATTCCTTCTGTTGTAACTTCCGAATCAGCTCCAGTAAATTCATCTGTAAAGTCAGCTCCTGCAAAGGAAGAGAGACATTTTTGCAAGAATAAGATGATGCCATTCCCTGCTGCAGAAAGCAGAAAGGGCTGGTTTGTACCACCCACTCAAGAGCTACTAATCTTCAGGGAACAAAAGAAAAAAACATGCAAATAAAATCAAAATCTTCATCTTGTTTAAGCATTTCTATAAAATACAGGGCAGTACTATCTTAAGAGATCTGCTGCAAACTGCAGCGGTCTTAGGAATCCCAGGTCTTTATGATTCATTAAGGATTCAGAAAGGTTCTTTCTTCTTGACCGTGATTTAGTGATAAATGCAGTGAGGGCCAGCCAGTTCTGCAGGTTTCCCCTTCTGGAGCAGCCTCCAGGAGCGGGGCAGCAGGGTCCTCTTGCACACACACAGCCACACACCCTGGAGGAAGTTCTCCAGGTCGGCACAGCTCCGTCCCTTCATCCTTCAGCAGCATCTTCAACACCCTGATCCTTTTCCAGCACAGAAGGGCAGGAAGCAGGAGGGATCGCTTTGGGTATTCTTTAAATATCTGCGGAGTCTCAGCCATGGGCAACACACTGCCGTGCTGGTGCATCGAATTCCCTCTAGGTATTTCATTCCTCTTCAAAAACTCCCTTTTCCATGACTGTAATCAAGTGGAGACCACTGTCTCCTATAGTCACCAACATCAGCTTATGGTTTCCTTACCATCTGCTTGTTCTTTACTTACATTTAGCTCACAAGCCATTTAGCACGGAGACTACATGGTGGAGTAGCTAATTCAGTGAAACCTGTTCTGTGACTCAGGCTTGCAGACATTACATTATGGAAATAAAAATCTGTTTTTGTAAAAATATATCAACTGCATAAGCAGGCATTTTATACAACAGACTGGGAGGAAACACATCAGCTGATGGGAAACGCATGGAGAACAGATTCCAGCAGTGATTTCTTATATGATGGTGGCATTCACAGGTACAAGCCAAGGTCTGGGTCTGGTTTGCCAGCTATCGTAAAGGCAAACATAAACAAAACCCAGCAAACAGGAACCCTGTTAAGAGTTATCACTTATAAAAATAACATAAAAGGCAGGGGCAGGAGGGGAGAGAGAGAGCTGCTTTCATTATACAGATAAGGAATAGCAGCAGGAAAAATAAGAGGCTTGTTCAAGGCTCTACAACCAGGAATCGTGTGGGTTTTAGAAAATGCCTGTTTAACTAACTTAGTCTAAGCTGTCTTTTCTCACTAGTAGGTCTTCATCAAAGTGAAATTTAATCAGCTGAAAAAACAACAGAGTTACGAACAACCTGTTTCTGCATTCCCTGCAAACTTCTGTGGCATTACAATGAGACTTTGGAAGTCCTATTTTTTCATTCCTGCGGTGGCATTAAGACAACAGAGAAAAACCCAGGCGATTGCTCACAAGTTTTAAGAGCAGATGCACTGGGGAAACTGAGAACAGTTTTCTAATCACAGTCCGAGATCATAATTTCCAGCAAGTCACAGCAAGAATTAACAAGATGCCTTTTAAAAAGACTTCTTGAAGGCAATTTGTACAGCTAGGCTAGGTACAAAAGTGATAAACCTACGCAGCCACTTATTTTAGTATTATTCAGACCCATTCAAGAGTCACAGGACTGCAGGCTGTTGGCACAGCGTTTCTTCCCTCCACACTGGGAAAAATATTGCAGAAAGCTGGGGCTGTTGCCCTGTCTAATGGGTTTCTGCTCCTTCGTTATGAACCTGGTATGAGGTCCGCCCAGGCCACATTGCCTATCAGGCAACGATGAGGCAAAGGACAGATCATTCTTGCTGACCTGGCGATTCAGAATTCATTAAGAGCAAGATTTTTTAAAAAATAAAGAAAGATATTAACACAAGAGTACTGTCAGATCTTACACTCCCTGCCTAAACACCAACCTGTGGGTTGGTGGTGATGTAGAAGCCAGACACCCCAGCCTTTTCCAGAGTGCTCTGTTGGTCTATCACTTTTTGGTCCAATTCCAAGACTATCTTCTCATCCATCATTCGCTGTTCCTCTCGAATTCGTTGCTCCACAGCCTGAAAAAGATAACAGTTGACAGAAAAAAAGTGGAATATCTGCCTTCGTCCTATCTTTTTCTCATCTCCAAGTCTTTTACTGAAACCGAAGAGTGACTAGATCCTGAAGCACTCCTGTTCTGATGAGTCCCAAGGACAGCAGATGGCAGCAAGCACAGCCCCAGATCTTACCTCCTCCTCTTGCCATGTCTTATAGCAAAGTTACCACTCAAGAAAATGCAGGGAAGTCACTGGGACCAGCCTGCTTTCCGTGTGTTTGGGGGCCAGGCAACACCATGAGCAACAGATCGGTATCTGAATGACTTTTCCTGATGAGCCAATGTCTGAGCAGCAGGCTGTGGCTGAGCGCTCCAGCAGCACAGGCTCAAAAGAAGTCAGCAGTCCAAGAACTGCATACCCCTCACAGGACTGGTGAGGCTGAAGAAAGACTTGGAGGAGTAACATAGGCCACCGCAGCTCAACAAGGTGCCAGCTCAGATGCCTCCCTGAGCCTCCATGTTCCCTGGACACTAACACACAGAGCTGAAGGTATAAATCACACCCAGACTCCATTTATTCACTAAAGGAGCTGAACTCCTCAAAAATCTAACTTTGCAACTAGAAAGCCAGTTTATTTTGTATTGACAACAGCAAGCTGAAGAAGTCTCGCTTGGGACTACAGTGTGCTGGGGCTCTGTTTTTGGCAGACTACAAGTCACTTCCGGAGGAAACCTCAACCTACCAGAAACTCTGCCGGAGAGGGGAGAAGAAAGCAGGATTGCAGGGGACGAGGAGAGCCCAGCTCAAATAAAAAGCCACATGTGTGCAGAGGCGAGGCAATACAACCTTACTGGGCTGCACTGAGCAATAGACTTCTTTTGCAAGCCACAGGGAAAGTCAGGAAGCATCAAATCCCATCTAAATACAAAGGAAGGCTCCTTCTCTTGCAAGAAATAAATGGCACAAGTTTCAACATTTTACTCGTGCAACGCTGCCTCTTTGTAACACAGTAAACAGAAACAGGTGTTTAGCTGGAAATATTCACGGGGGTAAGTTATCCTCACTGCACAGGAAGGGAGAAGTCACAAAGTCTGGGACTTCCTATACCAGTGGCTGGTGGTTTAAGAGACCTGGGCAGATCCATCCGAGAGGGGAGCCAAAAGCCTGCGCACTGCTACAAGTCCTGGGGAAAATCCAGAATTTGAATGACAGAGGTCTCAGTCCTGAACAGTCTGGAAAAGAGCCGAGGTTTGTCTACAGCATGGACGTTATCATTGGCTGTCTGCAAAAGGCCTGACCTAAACGAAGAACAATTATTACTTACACGGAGCAGGAGCTACATCATGTAACCTTTCTTGGATGTATGGCAGTCAATTAGCATCTTACATTTTTAATTATGTCCATAGGTTTGGGAAAGCTTCGCAGAACTACATGCTATTAAGGAGGATGCAGGACTGTGATCCACCAAAAGATTACCATACTTCAGCTGCTCCACAGAAAACACACGGGGCAGGACCTTATTAGAATAAATGTGAAGAAATTCAAGACAACTTAAGCCTCAATAAAAGGCGAGGTAGAGGGGCTAATTGCCTGCTTCACTATGGGATGCTAATGAACCTAAGAAAGCTCTGTCCTTACGCATTCTTCAGTCTAGAGGTTCACACTCTTTGTGCAAGATATGAAGGATTCAAATCCCTCGTTCCCCAAAGACTTTCCTTCCTCCCAGCCACCTTGGAGGAAGGAGGAGGCACCACACCATTGTCTCCTCCACTTACTGTGCTGGAGGAATGACTTTGCTTGGGTTTGAAAAAAACACATTTAAGCGCCTACATACTGTTTAGGGTTGGCACCTGATTCCAGACTACAGAAAAGTGCCAAAATCTTGGAGGAAAATAAGGATTAAAACCAAACTTTTGCTTCAGCTCTGGTGGCTGGCAACCCTGTACGATGGGCAAAGTTTAAATGCTATGTGTTCCAGTATGAAGCCAGACATCTAAAAACTACATCTTGTACTACCCCTCCTGGGAGTCCAATCCCAAGCTATCTCATAGGAACTGGTCTTTGAAACCTTTAACCACAGAGGGCAGCTCCGATTAGACATGTACCAATTGTTACTGTGATGATCTATCTATTCCCAAAATGCTCTACAGCAGAAATATCAGAGCTTAAAAAAGGGAAGAAGTAACTCTAGTAACACCTGGCAGAGAAAAACAGAAGAAAAAGGTGGGGGAAGGTGGAAGGAAGTAGGAAGAAGTTGCACATCATGTAAGACAAGGAGAAATGATGCATATATGGTCTACTTAATGAGTGAAGACAACATTGGAAACGCTTTAAAACAGGCAGTATAGCTTATTACTTGCTGCAAGTATAAGTTACTTAGAAACAGAAGTAACAGGTAACAGGGACAGCTAATAGAGGTCCAGCCTGGCTTTAGTCACCTCGATAGGAAAGGGATGTGGAAACACAAAAACAAAAGATCCAACAGCAAGTGCCAATGTGGTGCTTGTCATGGGCAAAGGTCAGGAAAGAGCCTGTATTTAAACAGTTATCTGTTTGCCTTACATGAAGTAAAGTAACTTCCCCTCTACATTTAAACTCCATCGATTAAGATAACTGGCTAGTTGCAATTTCCTTTACCTTCTAAAACTGCCTCTATCTTATCACTAATATACAGATAAGTCCTTTGGGACTGAACGGGCCGCTTGTGCTGAAGTGCCTTTCTCCAAATGCCTTGGGAGGCTCGAAGAAACTATTTCTATGCTTATGTATCTCAAGGCAGTTCCTCCTTATCAGTGCTACTAAAATGTGATTTTTTTGAGTGTACTCTGCTTTCTACTTGCTACATCAAAATGGCAGATTTCACATACCTTCTCCGTGTTTTCTATCGACTTGCTCTCTATCCGTATACAGGCTTCAGCCCATCTTATAACGAAGGCTCATTAAAGCATTGTGGAGAGCATCGCTCTTTTGGAGTGTGCTTCTGAACTTCCACGATTCCCAGATCACGCCTGGACCGCAGCTATCCTACATGGCACTTTTGGGGGGACAAAGGGCAGAGCAAGAGGAGGGGACCCCAAGTCATGGTGGGGAACGTTGTGCTAGTAAGACCAGACAGGATGGCTGGCGGCTCCCCAGGCTGGGGGGGGAGACACGCGACTAGTTAAACCCTCTGGAGATGCTCCTGCGATGCAAGAGGGGTCCTGCAGCAAAGGGGCTGTGAGCCCCCCAGGGAAGGGACACAACCTCTGCACCAGGGTAGGGCTGTGCCCAGCCCGGCCCCCACCCCATACCTCCATCTCCCGCTGCTGGGCGGCACGGAGAAGCGGCAGGTTGTGGGGCCTGCAGCACTGCTGGGCCTCCTTGTGCCGGTGGAAGAGCTCCTGCTTCAGCCCTGCGACAGGGACAGGCTGTAGGTCAGGACACACCGCTGCCACGTACTCTCCCACCCTGCTACGTGTGTCCCCCCAGTGTCC
>NW_009220426.1:40923-107041 GCF_000690835.1 Fulmarus glacialis | reverse complement strand
CCGCGAGGTTTACCTCCTCGCGTGGAAGGAGAGGGGGCGTGCAGGGAAAGGGGCCCGAGTGTGGGCACATCCCGGGCAATGGTTGCCTCCAAACCTGGGGTCGGCTGTGCTCCGCTCGCAGCCCTTCCCCACCGCTGCTGCAGCTGGAAGAGGGCTGCTTGCTGCCTGCAGCACTGAAAAAGTTTGGCATTGCAGAACAAGGGGGATGTACAGGCTGCAGTCATAATTAAACTGCATTTTAGTAATGTGCTTGGGCCAGGGCCTACCTTGTGCTCTGCATATGAAGAGCAAACGTGATCTGTCGTGATTCACAGAAAATACCAGGAGACTTTTGTATTGCTTGGTAATGTTTTTTAATACTTACCAAAGATGTTGTCATATAGAAAAAAATCTGATAATAGCCTGTACATGCAAAATTCTGACCTTGTAAACTGGCACAACAGGCCTGGCTAAACCCTGCAAGCAATACCTGCATCATCTTGGATCCAGCTTTTTTCTCCTCTCCCCCACCTCAAACCTTAAACTTCTAATCTGCTGAAAAGACCAGCTGCTTCAATTTCATTGCAAATTTCTGTCCCACCCAGTGTATCCATATTCAGTAGCGCAGAAAGCATCCAGTGCCTGAAATTTGCTAGGTCGTATGATTTCTTGGCTCTTAGCTCTCAAGTCTCACTATTAAACTATGCAAAACTTTATTGACGCTTTTGATTGACCAGAGCAATTCAACCTTAAGCGTGTTCCAGTACTAGAGCAATGCAAAATAGATTTCTTATTCCTGAAACCAGCACGTTTGTATCTTTACAGCTTTCCTTTCAGCTGACTAAATATGCCTTTCTGAAGTGTTTCTATTCAGCTAAAAAGATGGGGTTTAGCAGAACACGAGTTCGTAAAGGCGTCAGTGATGGCACAAGCAAAATCTAGCCAATTATTTTTTTCACTTAAGCTTGAGAGTTTTATCTTTTAGATAGCAAAAGTGACGGTTCTCTTACATCCAATGAATATGTATCCAGCTCACTGAGATTTTCAGAACAGTCTAGGCGTTTAGCCATGTATTGGTGATAAAAGGAAATAAGAAATGAGTATTTTTTGTCTAAATCCTTTAAGCCGCTTTGAAAACCTCAATTAAGAGCTGATGAGCTTAAAATACTTCTTTGGGATTGTCCATACATGTTAGACATATCTTACTGTAAAACTTCACTGTGTAATACAAAAGGTGACTGGACTTACATAGATGAAAATTTTGGATTTGAATTATTGTGGTTTCACTTAAAATACAAAATACAGGGTACAGATTTTTCAGATATAAATATCTGGCTGCCTTTGTGCTCAATTTAGAAGAAAGTTTAGATCTAGATGGAAAAAAGCAAGTCCTATTTAAACTTGGAGCCTTGGTGTCTTTGCTGTTTGTTGAACAGAGATGTATTAGACTCTTAAGCTTTTAGTAATCTTGAAGGTGCACTTTTTCATTCTGGCTACAGTAGATGCAGATTATCCTTTCCTGGTCTAGTGTGCAAGTTTTCTATAGTAGCTGAATGTTTTTAAGGCACATGAAAATTTCTTTTTTGTTGTTGTTGTTTTAAGCACAGGGCTCTCTTGTTTTTCTCGGGGGGAAGCTGGGGTAAATTTGTCAACGCCAGTACATAGCAATATCTATTTTTTCTAAATCTAAGTATATGCATCATGATTTAAATTTTTCCTGCAGGGTAGGAAAAAGTACACTTATAGTAGAAGAAGTGTTAATCCAGGAATGATTGTTCATGCTATATTATTTGTGGGTGAGGGACAAACGTTGCTAGAATTTGGCAAGGTCCAAATGCTAGATATGAGATTTTATAGTACAGTGTGTGTTAGAATAGGCATTTTTCTTAATGCATCAAAAGCAGGCACATTCATTTTGCAATTTGTTGATGCAATGGCCTACTGATGCCACAATTTGGCAGTATCTGGCAGATCTAGTAAAGTCAGGTAGATCCAGCTTTTACCTTCTTCCTTAGCAGGGGGCTAAATCACTTGGCAACGGTCAGTAAGAAGGCTGGCAAAGCAGCAGTCGGTGCAATGGAGAGATGGAGGGAGATGTACACATAGATAGATGATGGCAGTGGTTTCTTCTTGAGGAACTGTTCTTTAAATATCTTTCAGTGCAAGCCACACTCAACACGCACGCACGGTGCTGTGCTTCCACAAGTGTAAACTCTGCCTTTGCTCTAGCTCTTCGTTAGAAGAAGCTTCGGCAAGATTGTTTCTCTTTCTGTCTGGTTCTAATCTGGAACCAATGCATGATATCTGTTGCTCAGTTGTAGTACAATTTCAAAAATGTGATGGTGGGTGGGACAAAAAGCATTGATGTGCAAGTCTGTAACATAAATATAAAGGCAAGCTTTCTACAGCTTAGAAAAAGGTGAGTGCCAGGACCCATGCTGTTTGTGACTCTGCTCTGTTTGTGCATGTGGAGGACTGTTTTGTTACAGGTCATGTTTAATCACACAAGGTTCATTTGCCTAATATGCTTTAAAAATATTTTTCCATTATGGTCCCTTTTGGTCTGTCTGCGTGGCTGCATTGGTATTTCAACCAGTGATGTTGTGTGCTATGAGCTCTCTAAGCTTTGTTGTTTGTTATGGCAAAAATGGGAAAAATCATGGTAGAAAATATGAAAGTCATAATGTTTGTTAAGAAAAAGAAGAGTCACCATATGGCTCAACAGATTTTAATTAATACTAAATTGCCAGGGGAAATTTTGCAAAAAGTCAAGTTAAAGTCCTTTATTTTATAAATAAATGCTTAGAATTTGTTTTTGACTGTATTTCCTGGGCAATTAGAACTATTAGGAAGCCTAGAGATAGTAATGGGAGTGCAGGAGCATTTTCAGAAATACAGAAGTGCACAAGGTGTTTTTGGAGAATCTGGCAGCTACTAGTTACTGTCAAAAACCTGACATTTAACTCCCACTGGAAGGCCTATTGATTTTCGATAGCAGTAGATATTTCATTCCTTTAGGCCTTACTAATATTTTTGTCATCCTGCAAATTTAGTTTTAAATCACTGACTCTGAAACTGCACAAGACAACACGTATAGACTCCAAGTTAGTAACAGTTATTGTAGTATCCTTCATTAGCAAAGTGATTGAAATTGCAAAGTCTGTGGTTTCCATGCCAAGAAACCACATGGAAGGGCAAGTCGTGATTTTTATTAGGGAAATCAAGCAATGATAAACAGACCTGCACATTCTAAGTCAGAAAAGCAAATATACTTAGTGTGAAACATGTAGTTAAGTGCTCTTCCTTAACAGGGATGCTTTTCTGAAGGTGGGCAATAGGTAATTTGAAGCAAAAGGAGTTTCCATAGCTGTAAGTTGTGCGCAACAAAGTGAGCAGTGGGAGAGTTTTAAATGCAAATTGAGGGTGGTAATTAGTGGCATCAGAGGCAGCCATTGTTGTGATGTGCTGTATTCCTACGGCTTCAGAAGCAAGACTTGGAGAGAGCACTTTGGGGAACTCGGACCTCTGCGTGCACGACAGGTTGTTGTATCCATCGCTCTACTGTGCTTCTCACATCTCTCTGAATCTTTTGGTGTTTCTCATGTATGACAACAGATTGTGTTGCCAGCATCCAACAAAAGCATATGTTTGGTCATAAAGACACAGATTTGCTGCTTTGTTCAATAGTAGATTAATGTTCTGGTGCATATAGCTTACATAAAACATCAGTCTATTAGCTCATGTAACCATGGCGATAATAAGTAATTTGCATACATGGAAACTCTTTGGGTTTGTTTAGGCCTAACGCCTGCATTTTATTAAGAAATAGATCTTTACAAACATTAATACTAATAAATATTTTCATGAATAATATTTTCTGCTAACTGAAAATAATTGGCCTAATTTGTGAAAACATGGAGCTGATTAAAAATTAACTACTGAAAATAACCTAGCTTATTCTTAGACTCAAGTGAGGTGCAAAAACTGTGAAAATTAAATTCAGTAGTTAATGTATTAATAGTCTTAAATCTTACTAATACATAGAATTAAGGATTTATAATATTGTTAGTTCTGACAGATTCTAATTACACTTTATACTTTGTTTTCTAGTTGCAGTTGCAAGGTACGAATGGTGCAACCACACATCAATGAAAGCGCTAATTCTATTATGTGTATTTACACATTGCTTTTATATGCTAACGTGATTTATATGTGTTTAGGGAACCTATATAAAGGAGGTGTTTAAGGTGCTTTACATACTTTAATGAATAATAAATTTGAGCAACACGCAATCCTAAATTAATTTTTGAAAGCTAAAAGTTTTGCTAATGATGCATATAAAACATTTAATTAACAAGGCTCAACGTAGAATCCTCAAGTCACAGTAACAAATAGCAATTAGATTGTAAATAGCCTGAGTAGAATACGAACAGGATAATTCTTCGTTACGTTGGAGTCACACCAGTTTTTTTCATCTGTAACTCTGCGCCTGTCAGTAAATACCAGCCTAGAACTTGTCAACAAAATGAAGAAAAATACTGCGTTATTCCAGATTATGACCGCCATAATTACAAACTCCGCAGTCCTATTTCCGTTGAAGCTTCTGTTGTTGTTACCCTAATTTATGTATTAGCATGCCCGTTGTGGTTACCCCAGTTGTATGTATAGGGTAAGTGCCGTGAGTGGGCAGAGGAGGGAGCAGTCCAGCTGCGTCCCTGTTAGTACTGTCTTACACGTTGTACATACCACGGTGGTGGTATGTGATGAGGCAAGGTTACTGCTACTACATAGCCTGTGGCACTCCTGCCTGTATCTGAAACAAGCGCTGTGGAGAAATGGTAACTTCGTTAGGAAGGTGGGGCTCTCGGTGGGCTTTTTACATACGCTTGTGTTTAGTTCAGCAGCAGCTAGTGCTGCAAAATGTGGCCCATTTGAGGGAAGATAAAAGTGATGGTTATCCATTAACATATCACTCACATCAAATCATAAGAACAGGGAATGGCCTTGTAGTGGATCTGTATCCTTTATCCTGTGGTTGTATTTGTTAGCACCATAATTACTGTTGTTTGTCCAGCCATATATTCAGTTTCCTAGCAGAGGAGATTTTCTTTGTTTGCAGAGAGGCTGTTCTCAATGTGTAGTAACACAGTTCTCCACAAAGAAATGCCTTATACAAAAAGGATCTTCTGCCTATTTAGACAAAGAAAGGAGGAGAAAGTATGTCTCTCCATTTTCCCCATGCACCTGATTGCAGATTCCAAGAAAACTACATTTCAATGGCCAAATGGCTAATGCTCTTAAGTTTTCCTTAATTTGGACCCTGGCGTGCTTCTGCTGAAGTAAACGCAAACTTTTCACTGACTCCATTGAAACAGAGTGCCTCATTTACATAAGTGTTGCAGGCTTATAAACCAACCATTCCTCGTTTATCAAGTAGAAAAAAGTTTTATGGAAGATGTAGAATCTCCAAGTGTAGACCTGTAGTACAGTTACCATGATTGCAGTGTAGCATGAATATATTAAGGTTGATCCTACAACCTCTTATTGAAAGTCTCAAAATGTGGAAAGTCTACAACCTCCAGGATAATTAGCTCTAGTGCTTAACTGTCCTACTATTTGAAAGTTTTTACTGTTGACCTTACTTACATATGCATTGCTGAACTTTACGCCCTTTTTTCTTTAGCCAAAATTGATATGGAGAAGGATGTATTCCATTTCTCTTTGTAGCTGCTTTGTACACATTTTAAGAAAATTATTTCATCTCCCTCAATTCTCTTTTTTCTAGACTAAGCATCCCAGTTCCTTAAACCTTGTCACGTAGGTCGGGTTTTCTAGATGTTGATTATCTTTCTTATTATTTTCCTTAGACTGGTTTACTTCAGTAATGTCCAAACTGGACAAGTATTCTAGTTTACTCTTGTTCAGTAGACCAGAAACATTTCTTCAGGTGTATTACACGCAGTATTTCTGTTTATACATCCCCCCACATAGTGTTGCAACACCATGATGCTGTTGAGTCATGTGATCTACTGTTGCCTTCGGTGATATTCCTGACTCATTTACTTACCCACTGTGGTTTTTTGTGGTTGATTAGTCCTAGCTAACTGTAGAATTTGGCACTGTACTTATTGACTTGTATCCTACTTATTCAAAACCATTTCTCCACTTTATCTAGACGTTTTTAAATTCTGATCACATGCTTGTCTTGTTCTCACAAGCTTTTCCAGCTTCATGTTCCCTGCAAATATGCTTTCTATTCCTTTAGCCAAATCATTAATCAAAATACTGAATTATATCTGTGGAACAGCCACTTGGGAAACCCCTCTAGTTTGACAGTGAATCATCAATGACTGTTTTCTGAGTAGAGTTAAGCAGCCATCTAACAGTGATTTTTCTAGACCATGTTTCCCCCAGCTGTTTATAGCAATATCATTAAATTCTTATTAAAAATGTCTAGGCTTTTTTGCCTGTCTGCATTGCTGGTTACTCATCCCCTTATTGTCTTCTAGATACTTAAATTGTTTGTTTGATTAATTGTTATAGTATTTTTGCTGTAATTAGAAGTAAGCTTTCTGGCCTTTCTCTCCCCTATTTTTAATACTAAGCACTGTGTCTGTACCTGTTTACAAGTTCTATTTAATGCTTCTGAGATTGTTTCAATCTATGCTCAAAGTATCTGAGGGTGAATTTGATCAGGTGTCATTATTCTGAAAACAACTAACTTGTCTAAATACTTTCAAGCCTGTGTTTTCCCGTCACTGGTGTTAGGTCTGTTAGACTTCTGATCACAGCTGACCATCTTAGGTAATTTAAATCTAGTTTTTTTGAGATACTGGTAATATTTTAACAGCATGTAGCTCACTGGGGGTTCCAAAACATGTTTTAGAAGCTGCATAAATTACCTACTCCAAGCTCCTGATGTCTGTGGCCAGATGGGTGCCAGTATCCAAGCTGGCTTTGGTTTAAAGCTAGCTGTGGTACATCTGTGCTACATTGCCATTACATCACTGAGTGCAATGTAAAGACATCATTTTACCTTGAAGTTAGGAAAAATTACTTATATAGAATACTCGCTACAGAGTTAATGAAAATCTGGTTTAAATAGTTTAATATTGCTAAAAATGTTTACATAGTGCCGGTACTTAAAACATGCTAGACCTCAAATGAAAGGATGATTTGCAAGAATTTTCTTCTGATCATTTTTTCTTGAGTACAGAAATGCTTTACAGATCTCAAAGTGAAAATTTTTGCTCTTTAATCAGATTTTATTCGTTTGTGATTACTGATAATATAGGCAACACATATTCCTCTTACCATATTAACTGCTTCACTATTTGTTGTACTTGACAAAGCTTGAGAATTTACTGGATTCAGTGAAGCATCCATTTAAAGTGACTCCACACAGTTACATAAGGGATTTTCTGGCAGTGAAAGGTTTAACGTTGCTGTATAAATTCTGGGTGGCCAGCATGAAAAAGATACCAGAATACTTTGTACCTCAGATCCTGTTCAATACAAAAGAAAGAAGGATTTTTGTTGAAGTATGAGTAGTCTTAATCACTGGAGGGGTGCTGCAATACAGGGAAGTTAAAAACCTCAAATACCTAGCTCTTACGAATTGTTTTTAAACTACTGCTCTCAAAGGATTTTGGGAGCAAGTGCTGTTATCTGCATTTTGTACAGGTAGAGGTAGAGATTGGGAAATTATTTTCGTTTCATCACTAACTGTGGAGGTTGTTAAACAGCTACTGTTCAAGTTAAGACATTTTATGATCAGCAGTTCCAAAAACGTTCATCAGGGAGTATTCAAGGAACCGCTTAAGAATGTCTCTGGGTTGTTAATGTTGTTTTTTATTAATTGATACAGCACTGGGAAGGCAAATACTGTGCCAGAATTTTAAATGGGATGGCTTAGTAATTACAGGCCTTTCAGCCTGGTGCCAATCCCTGGCAAAATAATGGAAGACTGATATGGGACATTATTAGTAAAGTAATAATCAGGAATAATGTAATTTATGGCAGTTCTCATTGGTTTATGGGAAATATATCTTGTCAGACTAACTCAATAGCTTTCTTATGATATATGAGGTTTGGTAGATGAATGTTGTAGTGCTGATGTAATGGACTTTCTTAGGGCATCCGTCATGGTACCACACAACCTTTGATTAAGAAATGAGAATAATGCAAATTCAACCGGGCAACACATTAAAAGGACCTCAAACTGCTTATCTTGTAGTCTTAATATGGAAAGTTGGAAATACTATCTGATGGGATCCCTTAGGAATTGTTGGGCTATGCTCTGTTTCCCATTTCTTTTAATGACGAAAAAAATATTAAAAAATCATTAATGGTAAATTTGGAATAAAGTTTGGGACTTTAGAAATAAAATTAACTTATGAAGTGATCCATAAATCATATACGTTTCAGTAAAACTGAAGGTAATACCATATACATATATATATTTGATTTATATATGTGTTTTTTCATATATATGAACAAATAATTTAGCTTATGTTTGCAGGATGAATGACTTTATCCTGGAAAATAATGACTGAAAAGTTTTTGGGAGATCGTGATAGATAATTGGTTGAATGTAGGATTTCACTGTCACACAGCGGCCAGCAGCCTAAAGATGGCCTAAAGAGAAACTTCAAACAGGAATCATCAAGTTATGCTACTTCTGTGTCAGTAGTGATGTGATAACTTCCTAAATATCTGAGTACGTGTGAAGATTCAGATTCATGTTTCAAAAAGGAATAAAGAGTTGGTGAAGGCTTAGAGAATGATTAATGGATTGGACATTCTGTGCAGCAAGATACTCAAGGGCTTGAACCTATTTAGTTTAAGCAAAGATAATTTGTCCCAGCCTGTATCTATATAAGGCACAGAATATGATACTGGAAAAATTTTCATCATAGCAGTTATAAAAAAATAAAATGGTGCAAAGTTGGCAGTTAGGCAACAGTAGACTCTGGGTGCACGTTTTTTTAATAAAGGTAATAAACCGTTGAAATTGTTTTTAAAGGATCATTGTGGATTCTCTGTCTGGAGTTTTTAAAATCAAGATTTCTTGGGGTTTTTTTACTGAAAAATATATTCTGCTTCAAGTAGGAATTGATTTAAAGTGGGCCTATAGTTGTGTTATAGGAACACTTAATTGATCATTGTAATTACTGGTTTTGTAATCTCTAAACTGATTTACTCAAGACTACCTAGTGTAGGACACTGCCAGGAGTTAGGCTAGTACATGCTCTTAGTGATTTGCAAGTTACGGTGTCATCCTTTAAACTATGCAACTTCCTATTAAATAAGAGAAAGGCTGGGATTTCTTAAATATGTGTTTCTTTACATGGGTGTGCACGTGTGCATCCTACTTTCATGCTCAGTGTGGGAGATTAAAGGAAGCTTTTTTTCCCATCTGTGCACTTTGCCCAGAAACAGTTATAAAGCTGTACTTTTTGTTGTGCGAGTGCAGCATAATTGAAACCCTACGCATCCCCACCCTGAACCTCAGTCCCTTTGCTCTAGACAGTCGATGTCACTCTGGGAGGACTCTTCTGGGAAGCCAGGGCCAATGTCCCACATACACCCCATATCAGATAGAGAATGTGCTTTCCTCAGTGCCCTTGGAGCCATCAGAGCTTTTTTCATTACAGCTTTTGGCCTTCCTATGCTGTGCTGGCTCCCAAAGTCATTACTTTTTTTCTGCTGAGCAGGAAGTTCATGTTTCAAATGTTGATTTTTTTATAAGATGTGCTCCGTTTTGACCTGCAAGAATATTTTTTATTAATTATGATTCCTTCTTTTTGTTTTTGTTTTTGTTTTTGTTTTTTTTTCTGAAACATCTGTGTCAGTTAAAAACCTGAGTTTGAGACTGACTTTGTGGGATCCTGAACATGTGTCTGTCCCACCAGCTCAGTAGGCCAAATTCTTATGTCCTTGCTCAGATGCTTGAATATGAGAGGTGCTCTTAAATTTTTTAGTCCAACTGGGCCAGTCCCTGAGTGATTCAATGTCACTGCTTAAGTCATTTGGTATTCTTTATGCTTGATGTAGTGTCATGTGGAGAGCCAGCACAACGATCTCTGTATTATACCACATTTCACAGCAAGAAAGGCAACCATGTGGAGAAGTAGGTACATCACCTAGTTGATAAGAGAACGGATCCCCATTTTATTCTAGCACAGACTGGTGGGGGAAGCTGTGATGGACGCCTGCCAAGGGAAAAGCTGCAGGGTCACAAGTTATGTCACAAGCTTCAGTTCATCTTTTCTCCTGCTCTCACAGAAATGGCTAGACACAATTAATAGCAAGGAAGTTACTTTTAAATAGTGAGACTTTTTAAATGTGAGACTCGGCATGTAAGACTAGTCTGCCACAAACAAATTCTGCTGAATCTTTCCTTTTCTTTCATTGACAAATAACCTGTGTTTCAGGCTCATGATTTAATAATTCTAAGCATATTCGTAAGAGAGGTATTCATTTTGACTGCACAGAGGGGAAAAATGCATTTTATCTTTTCTTCAGTTAGTAACAAAACAGCTATCTTAAAATTTTGAGATGTGTTGATGGTAACAGAGACGAAAGTGATTGAGGTCCTTTGACATAGACAGAATGAAAAGTTCGCTGTAGATTTTAAAGTTCTTTAAAGAATGCACATCCCGTGATCTAGAGTATCAGCAGCAATCATCAGTTTAGCAGGCAGAGATAGGACAAGAATAATCAATTACATCTTACGCCTATGTGAGAAGCGTCTCTGTTTTCATACCTGTGAAACAAATGGTTAAAGTGCATGGCTGGGCTCTGAAGTCTGTCTTTTGATAAACTGATTCCTTGAAAGCTGGCTTCTAGTTTGTCAGTGTCAGGTAAACCAAGTTTATTTTAGGGATTCTTTCATCTCCATATGATAATATAAGACTCTAATGGGGCTAAAAAAAAAGGAAAAATATTTTTACTTTGGCTTTGGGCCAGTTTAACTAACTCTGCCCCTATTGCCAAAAACAGAATAAAAACCCCGCTGGATTCAGGAGAGGCAATTTTCAAAGCAAACATGAGTGATAGAATAACACAAGTCTCACGGAAAGACATGGGATTTGCACTCAGAGATCTCTTGGTGCTTTTGCAAATCTCATCCCCAAAAATGAGCCTGCTCATTACAAACAACTATATAAAAGTGATTCTGCGGAGTTGTGCAACTGAATAAAGCATAAAAATAAACCTTTGAAGGAGAACACTTCAAAAAGTCTTATTCCTAACTGTTGTTATGCTACAAGTTTCCACTATTCACTTTTTGTTCACTTTTAAGATGAATTCTTGATTCTCTCTAATGATGTCTTTGCATCATTTTCAAAAAGAAACACTTCCTCGCTTTGTCAGGGAATGTTATCTGGTCATGTAAACACAAGACTTAGACCAGGAACTTATATCGTCTAATCTTGTCCTCCACTGTTTCTCTTTAAAATTGTCACTGACCCAGTCTCCCTACTTCTGTTCTCTCAGTTGTAAACCAGGGCAGAGGTGTGTGCGTGTAATTAGCTGCATGTGTCCCAGGGCCAGTAGAGAGTGATAAACACTGTTACTGACGATTCATCTTAATGGGGGATTACAGATTCAGAAACTAGCAAGAGCAGATGTGATTAGAAAAAAAAAGCAATGAGTAACAGTCAGATATAAAAACACAGTTATAAATATAAACAAATCATTGTGTTACGCTTACTTTCATCATGACAGACAACCTTTCACTACTACAATACATACACAGCAATAAAAGCTGCAAAATCCTGGAGCAGATCCTCAGCAGGGATAAATTCTCATAGCTCCATGACAACAGAGTTGTGATAATTTATACCTGACAAAGGCCTTCTCTTTACTGAACAACTCCCCCTCTTTTGAGGTGGAATTCGTCTTCTTGCAGAAGGGTATTTACCTCCTCTGTTGTAGGCTTAGTAAAAGTCCTACGCGGAGGGCTTGGAAGTGCTGCTTTGCTGCATCGGAGTATTTTACCTGCTGTGTTGTGGCAATGTTAAGATGAATGATTTGGTCTCCAAAGAATTCCTAATAGGAAAGGCTTTGCTAACTAATGTGAAAGTCAGCCGGTGTCCCCTGAGATGCTATAATTAAGATACAGCAGATGTTGAAACTTTTCTCCAGAAAGTACCAGTGATTAAGATATCTTGTGTAGTAGACATATGCATTTGCTTAGATATGAGGGAGAATAGAGGTAGCATGCGAGGTCTCTGTTTCATGAGACAAGGAGGAAGATGCAGTGCATGTTGGGAGATTTGGTTAGACAAGTTCCTGGCAAAAAAATTAACTTGGGAAGTGTTGGGCTGATGAAGACCAAAACCGTTGCTGACGTTTGGAAGCTGGAGGGCATGTAGAGAATTTGTACTTTGGCAAAAAAACCTACTTGATAGGTCCAAGGAGGAGCCAATAGCTTAATTTTTTAATGCATTCCCCTTTACTCACTTTATTTGCATTACTGCATATCATCCTGCTTTGCTCTCTAACCAACCACATATACGGAGACACTTTGGAGAAAAGTTTGGGTCCTGTCTTTCTCCCTCTGCCTTGGAAGTTCTCAAAACTCTTGTCCTTCTCTGAAGTATGGAGTGATTTCCAACTGAATCTGCAGTATTGCTCATCTGCTGTTTCCATTTGCTAGGGAAACCTTGCTTAGTGTGTATCTGCTCCTTGTGACACACAGGGTGTCTCTTTCTGATGTGCTGTAAATCCTTCCAACAGCTGATACTGGGATGCTGATGTTCCAGTCTGAGTGCTTCTTCCTAAATCAAAGCAAGGAAATTGCTGCTCAAGCACTGTTTTATGCAAGCTTTGGTTCAAAAACTGAGTGGTGTTTCCGTTAAGGATTCAGAAAATGCATGTAGACTGTAGAACATTGAAGACTTTGCTCCAGTGATGGATAAAGAGACCTTAATATGTTCAGTTAAAACTTCACAATTCTTTTCGTGGTAACAGATTGTGCTATCACCCTACAAGGACTGTAAAGTGAGTTAGTAGTGATCAAAATATCTACTGTACCTGCATCTCAGTTTTCTTACATTACCAGCATGTTAGCTCTGCTGTCTTTTCTAAATTCCAATTTAAACAATTACATTCTGCCCACCTTAATTCTAGCTCCTTCGCATGCACTTAGCAGTCCCGTTGGCTCCCCTACTTATCCTTTATTTCTGCTCTAACCTGTTGAGCAGTTATTGTAAGCTGTCAAGCTATGAAGCTCTAGTCATGATTCCTATGTATAATCTACATGTTAATTTTCACAGCACTTCCTTAGGACAAAAGGCAACATATGAATTATTCCTTCCCAGTATGGCTATATCATTTCAGATGTAAATGTGAAGAGTTAAGGCCAGCTAAGCCAATGTTTTGGGGAGCTGTATTGGCACCGTGCATTCAGTTTGCTTTTAGATGTGTTTCAGTTGCAGTAAATAAAATAAAATGTGTTCAGACTTAAAAAGAATTACAGTTTAAAAACACCTGTAATTCCTCCAAAGCGTGAGCTACAGTTCTGTAAAGGTCTCGCTCTTCAGCTAATTAGTATAGCAAAAATTTCTGTAACATTTTTCTCCTAAGCACTGCAAAACATTTTATAAGTTGTAATGAATTTAGACTTGAAATATCATGATGATATGGGTTATCATCATCATCTTCATTTGACAGAGGAATGTACTGAATCTCCAATGACTTGGAGAGGAAACCTTGAAGTACTAACAAGTCCAACTTTGAAGTCGTCTTCTCTCTGAAATGTAAGATCATTTGTCATTTCTGTAAAACAGCATTCTCAAAATACGATTTGCAATTTCCAAAGGGAGTCAGAAGAGTGTTTATATTAGAAATATAAACATCTTAGAAATACCTAAACATCTTAGGTATGGCTGAAGCCATTTTGTTAGGCCAGGGAAGTGAGTAATCGCTTCCTGCAGTCAGTAATTACAACCAATTCTCACTTGGCCATCGTGTAGGAACTGAGCTGATATTAGAAATAAAAGATGATTAGCTGTTTCCTGGTTACTGTAAACACATGGGCAGAGATAGGTTGAATCTGGATTGTTACCTCCTGAGGCCTTTTATTTTCCTTTGGTTTTTGTACTTAGATTAGCATAATGGGTTTCTGATCTATAACTAAGTCTCCTAAACTAGAGGGAAATGTTTCTGGTTTTGTTGTGCCCACAAATACAAAGCCTAAGTACTGGCGGAAGAAATACGCTGTACCTCAAACCACAGTTACTTTTCTTGGTTCAGTCAGAAACCTGAGAGAGAATTAACAGAGCTGAATTTAGCTTCAAGTTCAAGTCAATTGCATTTATTCCTCCACCACCTTGTATTTCGCTCATCATTTTACATCTTGGATGCAAAGGGAAGAATAGAATTGAGAGGAAGAGACTATATCCTGTATTTTCTGTATTTCCAGAACAGGACTTTTCCTTCAACCTTGCTGTGTGGCCTTGGACTTCCTCTGTAGCCAAAACACTGTCACAAAGTTAATTTCTTCTCATAGCTGAACTCCTTTTTCTTTTTTTGTCTGTATTTCAGCTCTATTCATTGTACTAGCGTGCTGCAAAAATTCACATCTTCAAGTGATTCTGCTACAAGGTGCCACAATGTACTGCTGCAGTCACAAAGCAAAGCTGACACTGAGATACATATGGTCTTTGTTGGAGAACAATAAGGAAAATACAATAAATGTGGTTATGCAAGTCAGTGATGTGGCCTCATGTAGTATTGTGCAACTTAACAACTGATATGAACAGATCGTGAGGATCATGACCGGTTGTTTTAAAAAGAAGATTAATTCTTTTTTTTAGAAAGAAAGAAGGATGTAGTTGCATGACATCTGGAAATAAATGGTTTATAGAGGGAGATTGGGAACTTTCCCTCACGCTAGTAACACTTGCGTGTTTTATAAACTAGAAACTCCCTCTCTGAGAAGGCCCTTTATGTGCCAAATTAACTTGTTCATAACTTGTATTTAGCTTTGAAGTTAAATACTATTTCAGACCTGAAGAAAGGTTCTCATACCTGAAAGCCCCTCTAGTTTTTACAGCTATTCTAGTTGGTCTGATAAAAAAGCTAGCTCTGCTTATCATCCTAGATGATCATGGCTGTAACAGTATTTAACAAGAATCACCTGTTTGTCTGGTTTAATGTTGAGAACTTGAAGCACATTGTGTTTTCTCAGCAGTGTAACATCTCTGAGAAGTTACAAAACTCAAGCTTATTGAAAGCCTGAAATGCTTACACAAGGGACAAGACAGTTTAGAAACCTGGTAATGGTTTTAACTTCTGTTGTCACAGGATGAACTGTTCATCAACCAGTGTAAAAAGAATGATGAAAAATCAAAGTTCAATTCTGCATCTTAGTGACTCTTTCAGGCATTTCATTGGCACATCAGAGAATAGCAAAAAAGGCCATTGACTGGAATTTAATGAGATGTCTCTGACACTCAGACATGGATTGAATAAACAAGTTGCATTTATAAATCTATAAGTTACATTTATAGACCTGTAGTTCCTTTAAACCAGATATCCAGTGCGTGCTGGTGAATTTAACCTTAAAAGAGCAAAAGAAATTAGATGTGCTCTGCAATGCTGCTTTGTGTTGTAGTCACTTTTCAAGTTCTTTATCTATTCAGATTTCATTGAACAGCTATCAGGACAGATCCACATCTAAACATACATTATAGATGTGTACCAAATTGTGATGTAAACATCAGCTTCGCTGTGCTGAAATAATGGAATGGAAATCATGGAAAGGAAATGGATTAGGGCTTTACTGGTAACAAATGAGGCCTCAGTGTTGTCTTGGGCTTGTTTGGCCAGCAGTGGACTGGGATGGTCTGTTAATGTTCCTACTGGTTGTTCTGTGATGTAACATTCAAGAAGGTTTCAAAGCAGAAAAGTCCACATCCTTTTGATCATAAATCATTAGCTTTTCTGGACAGGAACCTGGAGCATTTGCTGTTTTGTGAAGAATGAGGAACACACGGCATTTTGTAAATAATAAATGATAAAAATAAAGCATGAGTAACCATGCTGTAAAAAGAGAAGGAAATGCATTGAGAAGTATCAGTTGTAGCACCAGGATTACCTAACGAGTTGTAATTCATTATTCGTCATTCAACTTTAGAGTTTTAACTCCTAAAGGAAGGGCTGCTACAAAATTAGTTTCAAAAAAAAAAAAAGTAAAAATGTGGTACAAACACTTAGGTAGGATTTGGCAAAACCCAGAAACAATTAGAAAGAAGGGAATGAGAAAAATACAAAAACTGACAAAGTACAGTTTGAAGAAAAGAACAAAGTTTGAGTTCTGTCTACTTACAATCTATCAGTAAAATTAATGAATTTCTGTGGGATCATCTTTGATGATCTTCTGCATAGTACTGAGTGTCACTATCATAAAACTTTTTTCTTTTTACTGTTGCCTTGATGAAATGCATTTCACTGATTCAATGCATTTAGTAAACATTTTTCCAGAGAGTAAAATGTTGTTTTGATCTGTTGTTAATGAAAATTCCCAACAGGATTTTAGAGTTTGGTGATCCAAGGGTGGCATGGGAATGAGAAAGAGAAGTTAATATGTTTAGTTCAAATGTTTTTTATAAATCTTATTTGTAATTTTGTTTTCTATTATTTTAGAAACTAAGAAATGAACTTTATAAAATATTCTCTGACAGGTCAGTCTTATGTGAGAGCAGAATCATGAGAAATTTGTAGGTGTTAAAGATGTATTCAAAATGAATTAATACAATACAGGAATTTTAATTAAAAAATCTTATCTCAAAAATAAAACCATTCTTGTGTTCTGAGGATTTTCTCTTTTTTCTTCACAAAGACCAAAGTTCCCTGTGGAACTGGCGTCTTTTATTGCAACTTCAAAATGAAATTCAGAGACTCTTATCCTGTAAATATTTCATATAACATAAGGACAGACCTGGTCCTACCCATGTATACCAAATGTACTACTTACTTCTTTGAGTAGTCACATTAACCACTTTGTTCTTCCCATGCTACTGCATAATATTGTAGATAATAAATATTTTCAGGATCAGACTATAATACTGTCGTGAGAAAAACATCATAGATTACTCCGATAATCTCTTCGCTATAGTAAATCCAGCTTCTTCTTCCAAGTCCATCTCTGAGTTCCAGCCTATGAGTGGTCACAGGAGGCACAGAGCTGCAGGGGCACCGCTGTGATAGGCTTTCATGTGTCACTCCTGTGTCTCCACTGCTTATTTCTCTGTATTTTAGAATAATAACACACCAGCTCTTAACAGTATGAATTTGGCTGCCTACTCTGTCAGTAACATCTAATCTATCTGTCTTCGTTATCTTAAGTGATCTCCACATGCATATTTTTATTTATCATTTTTGCAACAGAAGGAAACTTTTAGCAGTGCACGTTTTATTGTTCTGCTACATCTAGCTAGCACTTCATATATTTATCTTCAAGGGCTGGTGACATATGTATTCCATGTAGAGCAGGATGTCATCTCTGAGTGTATATCTATCTATATGTATGTACATAAAAAGAGGAGAGAAGAAGGGGTAAAGGAAAGAAGAGAAAGAGAGCGATCGGCACTGGAACACAATTATATTTTTTGTGACAAACTTTAGCACATTGTTTATAGGCAAATCTACCCTAATAAATCTTGACGGAGGATATGTCAGCAGCATTTCCCATAATTGTTTGGTACTCACAAAGTGATCCATACTGCAGATACCCCATAGCATCTGATGATTTTGAAAGCATGTAACAATGGAGTGATGCTCTTTTTCCTGTAGAAGTTCCCTAGGCAAGTTTTAGACCAATAGCTTTAAGAATATTTCCAGCAAATTCACTATACTTCTTTCCTCATACAAGACCACACTAATGATAGAGAACTGCTTTGT
This sequence comes from Fulmarus glacialis, assembly GCF_000690835.1. Lineage (NCBI taxonomy): Eukaryota > Metazoa > Chordata > Aves > Procellariiformes > Procellariidae > Fulmarus > Fulmarus glacialis. The sequence continues at coordinate 89,149 of NW_009220426.1, read as the reverse complement.
TCCATGAAACATACTTCCAGGTAATGGATTTACTTATAGTGACAGGCAATTGCAATGATCCAGAAATAATTTTCAGCACTGTAAAATTTTTTGCAACAATTAGCAGGTATCTGCAGAACTCTTCGCTGAGGGTTAGAATCAGAAAGAGCCGACCTGACTAACGGAGCAATGTGTAAGAAGTAATAAAGAGGTCATCTACCTATAGAGAACTAGAAAATTGGTGTTCCAAATTCCTTTAGCAGAGCAGCATTTTAGAGAGGAGTCAGGTATTTTTCCATCAGATTGTCTTCAATATTCCAGAGCAAAAATTTTTCTTCTGTTCTTACTGCCTTTGAAATATTTGATTGCGGGAGACATTTAGAGGTTTCACTGTCTTCCACCTGAAGTTGGGAACGCTTAACTCCTTGAATGTGCAAGACGTTTGGCAGCTGCTGCCATCTGACAGGAGGGTGCTTGAATACAGTTTTCTTGAGTATATGATGGCTACTGTTAGAGATAAGCAGTGTCATACAGTGAAATGAGCCTGTAAAGCGATGTGATTGATTTGCAGACCAGTCCTCACCTACAGCTGTTTTTCCTGTTTTATCTTAACCACATAACATAAAGCCAGGGTACTGCTCTTCTCACTATTGGGAAAGCTGGCATGAGAAACCCTAAAAGCTTAAATAGAAGGTTGCCTTGGACTGTAGGAAAGTTGCAGAGAGCTGTCTGGATGTGCTGGTGAATCGTAGAAGGCTTAATTAGCAAGAAGCACTATGACAGCCCTTTCAGTCGTAGACAAGCTTGCTCTTTATTCCTTACAGCCCCAGAGCTGATACCTAAAATAGCTATTTGCATGTTCCAGGCAGAAAGTACATTTGAGTTTGGTGATGAGGTGAGGGGCTGTCTTGTTTGTTTATTTCTCTGATTTTGTACTGCAAAGAGATGAGTCCTGGTAGGCACATAGCTATAGCTCAGTGGTCTAGTCCCCAGCTTGCCATGTTAGGGGTGATAATTAGCCGGCTAAGGAAATGAGTAATAAAAAATAGGGGGGAAAAAGCAGATTAAATCAAAATGGTAAGTGACTTTGGTACAGTTCTAGCCAAAAGACGAAAAATTAATTATGTGGGAGCTTACTTGGGTTCTTATGTTACTTTGTTTCTTATAGTGCAGGGGCACAGAAATCAGATATGAAGTAGATGTCAAATTAATGAAGATAAAAGTCAATAGTTTTAGTTGACCTAGTTTTCCATTGCACAGAACAGCAAATCTTTCTTTTGGGGGTTTCTTTTGAAGGTGAGCAGGGGAAGTGGAATGCAATATGTTCCCAAGGTTTCTGAAATGTCAAACCTTGAAGGCTTCGTATACATTCCTCTAAGATGTACAATAGTATAGAGGTGCTTTCTAAAAGCAAATATCAGAAGATGTTTGTGAATGTAAAATAAAAAGGGTTATGTTAAGTAACTAAAAGTTAGACAGTTGTTCAAACCAAAACAAAGACTAACATTGCAGAAGAGTGAATGTAATTAATGGGACGATCCTGCTCTGTGATATGTTAAGTACAAAAACAAATCTAAGTGCTAGGCCTGTTATTTCAAGCAAATAGAACAATGAGAGATACAAGAAGAGTTCAACCATGAAAGCCAGGAAAAAGAAATAGAGATGAACCAGAGTGAAAAACAGGATCATGTAAGGAAACACAAGAGAGTGCAGCTGAAAAGTGATCATAAGTAAATAGAGCTAATAGTATAATGGCTCTGAACTAAGCAAAATCTGGAAAGACGCTAAGTCTGGATCACATCAGTATGAAAATTCCAGTAGGTTTCATAGTCCTTTGCTCTGTGAAGGATGTGACTAATGCAATAACAAAGATGTTACTTTAAATGATTAAGTTCCTAAGTGCAAGTCTGTTTTCTAATCTGCCTCAGTGTTTACTTGTTCCTGCAGAAGCATACAAATTCAAACCATCCTGTGTCATGAGCAAGACACTCAAGCAAGTGCAAATGTTTTTGTTATCAATATTAACCTAGTATTGTGACTCTGAAAAGGCTATACTAGATGCTTCAGCAAAGGGGCCAAGGAACATTGCAGGGGCTAATTATGGAATAACTTCATCAAGGCAAATCTCCTCCTAATCAACTCAGTTAGAGATTGACTAAGGCCGTGAGTTATATGGGTTTGTAGAATTAGCTTTTCAAGCCAGGAGGCATGAGAAATCCGACATCCTGTTTAACACAAGCTAAAGAACCTCATTTAATAATTCCTGCATGAAGCCTATGACTATTTAAATATAAACATATATGATTAAAGCCAGACATTTATTATTTGAAAATGACAGGAGGAGGAAGAAGCCAACTGCAATTTTTGACTTACAGGATTCCTGTGAGCCATCAGTCTGATGCAGTCATGAAGCAAAGTAAATAACAACCCGAGATGTATGTCAGGCAAGAAATTTCTAGTGGACCTGTGAAAGAAAGTTTCAATGTCATTTTATAAGGCATTAGAGAGATTTAATTTGGAAAATTGTGAATAATTCTCATCACTCAGGTTAAAATAGATGACTTCAAGGCAATACACGTCTTTGTTTTTAAGAGGAGGCCAAAAGAACAGAGCTTGCAAAATGAAGATAAAGTTAACTATTGCCATGGTTATAACTGAAGCTGCTCTGGAGTGCTGTTCATCTTGGTGTTGCAGTATTAAAGCACTGTGAAAGAGCTGCCCTCTACTAAACTCAGTGGCATTGCCAGCCAAGCCATAAAACAGCATATACAGAGATGTGAGCTACATACAAATACATTTTGCTAGTATTTTTTCAAGTTTATGATGGATTTGTATGTCACTGGTTATAATTACTGTTCCTTTCTAAATTTCTGATTTACCTTCAACCCTTTATTTGATGTAATCAGTCCTTAAATAAATGCAATTTACTTCATTATTTTTTCATACAAGTGAATATGCACAAACTAGGTTCACACGCAGTCCAGAACATGCAATAGCTATGCATCAGGAGACTCAGCACTGGCAGGACTTTAAAACTGCTCAATACTCAGTAGCTCCTTTTTGTGACAAAAAGAACATGGTATGTGGGTTTGAGGACTTCTAAAAAGCCTATATTTTTCTGAATGCAAAGTTTTAAAAGCTGTAGCGAGTCTCTTAAACTTTCCAATTCTTAGTTTCCTTGCCAGTTAAATGGAGTTAAAATTTATGACATATTTTCTGGCTCCAGTGGGTCTTCACTTATACTCAGAATTAGACAGGTTCTGAACAAGACCCAGTTATTAATGTTTCAAGAGAAGAAATAATTGCCAAGTATTATTAATTTAATTTCTCTACAGTATTTATAGACATTATTTCTCATAATTCTGAATCAGAATCTCTTTTCATAAAGAAAAAGCTATGCAGGAGACAGAAATAATGACATACTGCACACACATACCTTCTTAATGTATGCAAATTATTGTGGTTTTAGAAATTACACGTGGCAACTGCAATCTTACAAAAACCTGTAAATTAAAATGAAAGAAAATTACTTTAAAACTGCCTTGTTCATTGAGCATTTATCTTTCTACCAGACAAGAAAATAAAGTAAAAAGAAACTCAGAAAAGCCTGAGGCATCAGCAGAACTTCTTATCATAACAAATGATCCAACTACTTATGAGATGCTAGTTCTGCAAATCAATGAATAGTGACAATATCTTTTAAGAAGATTGCAACACTTAATATTAGGTTTTCTTATCTTCCTAAGGACCAAATCCTGGCTCATGATAAAATCACTGAGAGTTTCGTTAATGCCTCTGATGAGAGTATGATCAAACCTCAAGAGCCTAATTTGAAAACGTATTAGCTTTTTGAGCATTACCAAGAACAAGTTCAAGCTAGCTGCATCACACTATGGAATAAAAATCTATACTTGCATTTGCCTCTTTGTGTCTGTGCATGCTATATGTATAAAGGAATATTCAATTCTATAAAAAAATCATATGATGTTTTCAATGAGTACTAGTGCAAAAAGGTAAGACATCTTGAACAACAAGGGGAACTGGTTAGGCAATCAGTTAAGCTCTCTGTTGGCATCCCATACCTTTTTGTCATTTTTAGCAGACAAATGTGCCACAGTGCAGTTTATTGTTTCTTTTACATAAAACTACCATTTTTAGAAGCCATGCTTTTGCTGTGCTACATCTCGAGTTTATGGGAGGAGGATGTGTGTCTGGATTCTGTTCTTGTGGCTTCTCTATTTATGCATGGATAAAATAATCTGAAATGCTACCAAATTCAAAGATCTAACTTCAAATAGTTGTATATATATGACAATAAACTAATTGCTTTGTATTCAGGGGGCTCTTTGAATTCGTCTTTGATGGGAAACCTCACCTGGCTTGAACACAGGCAAGCTTGACAGACTGAGAACTCCTTGATTACACGGGCATTGGTGCATGGCTGTTCTTTTTTGGTGGAGTAGTTTGCCTGTTTAGTTCCTGTGATCCTACGAGGACATTACAAGCCAGTGCTATATAGTGCTCAGAATCGAGCCAAGAATTGCTTTTCTTCCAGTACATTGTGAGGAGGTAATCAAGGAAACAGTTGTCAGTGATGTCTAGATATTTAGTCTTGATAGCACATCTACCATCAATATGTTCTACATTTAGAATAGTGTTTCCTGCTCTCATAGCCTTTCAGTGTTACAGACTCTCACTACTGTGGTCAGGTGAATAGTAATAAAGTCTTAGTGCTGTACTTTTCCCAGAAGGGATTCTGTCTTACTTTTTGACATGGTTAACTTCTCACTCTAATCTGAAACTGAGTTTTCTTTAATGTGCTGTACAATTCTTTCTTCTACTTGGTTTTCTGTTGTAGTTTACTGAGTTTACAGTATCCCACTAATTCTCTTCTGCAAGTTTCTCCTGTGCCTTTTATATCAATATTTGCATTTAAAGCTAGGCAGTCTGGTCTTTGTAATTTTCTGTTAAACTTTTGCCAAATGTTTTCTATGCCGTATTTGAAAGATGCAGTGTTCATCCCAGAAGATGGAACAATCCAAACCATATGTTCTCTTTTGCTTCAGCTTTCTATAATACCCTAGTTTAAAAAGTTTTCTGTAACCGGTAGCCTGGTTCCCATCTTGTTCAGGTGATGCCAAATTCATTCTGTGTAAACTCCCTCATTGAATCTGAAATGCCCTTCACAGCATTTTCTCATCTCTACGTGGAGATTTTGCTTCCATGTTTGTCCCCACGTGAAGTACTGGGAGCATTTCAGGGACTCCTACAATAGAGATTCCTTATCTTCAGTCTCCCGCCCAACACCCTAAATTTTGCCACTGAAGCCTGTCTATTAGTCTTCCTTATATAATTGACATCCATAGGGACCATGACCCTCATAGCCTCTCTGGCATTTCCTAGGATCCAGTCCTGATGCCTGCTGCGGTGTCACACCCCAGCTCAGGCCTCCATCTTGCAAGGGTTTCCAGTGAGCACTCACTATGCCTAGTCCAGTCATAGTTCAGTAGCATAAGCCTAAAGAATGTATGCAATTGTTTATATAAAATAAGTATTTTTTAGATCTCAAAATGAAGAACCAGTTCAAGTGAGCTGTGTAGTTGTGATCTTCTTAAGAAATGAGCTCTTTGCTGACAGTATTCTAGGCTAAGGCATGTGATGACTTTGGAGCAGTGCATTATGCACTTCTATTAAGATTAACTATACTGAACTTTGAGAATGAATTAGAAAAAAATTTTTCAGTGAAGACAGTGTTGCTTGCAGCCCTAGAGGAATCATGCAGATATTTCTTTGTGTGAACTGCTGTAGAGTCAAGGCTTCTATTTCATGTTCACATGTGCCTGGTGTTATATAAGCAAGATCTATTTTAAAAAGCCTACAACATTTTAATATGCAGTACAACATAGAAGAAATACAGAATGGTTAAAGAGGGATCACTATTTTGTAAACAAGTTGTGAGTATCATTATAGCCTTTGCAGCAGTTAAAAGGTTATATTGCTATACAGACTTGTAGGAAGGATACTGTTACGTAAGGAGAAACTGCTTAGTGCTTTCGCTCTGTCAGCCTGTGTATTTCCTCTGTTACTGGATCTGTACAGAACTGACTGGAATATGAAATGATTTTTCATGCTTTCACTTTGTTTTTTAGCTATTACAGGATCTCTGTGGATGAGTGCACGCTGCAGTTCAGGGGTCTAGGCAAAAAGATTGCTCCTGCTGTCTTGGCTTAAGGACCATGAAATGGGCATGGATATATGCGGTTGGTTAGTTTGCATGCATAAAAATGCAAGTAAAAACCTACTCTATTTTATGCATCTTCTTTTGTCATCAGAGGGGCTTTTTGTCATTTCTAACTTCCTCCTGAGGAATGTCCCACTTGCATTTCCTTATACCTCACCATGTACCCTGAAGCAAAGAGAGAGGAAAGATGGGAATCTTAAGAAATGCTGAATAGCTCTAAGCTTTCCAAGAACTTTTCTAGATGAGGAAATCCTGCAGATTTTTAGGATTGATTTCTTTCACCAGAGCAACATCCACATCCTATTGTGCATTTCTGAAGCTGAATATCAGAATATCTAAATAAGGCTGAACTGCTGCAGCCAGTAGATGTGTGTGTAGAGGAACACAGTGTGCATTATCACTGACGGCAGGTTGCATTACAATCTGGCTAGTGACCCAGATGTATACAATAACTGTTTACCCGTGTAAAATATGCTTGTTTCTAGTAGCTTAGTAACCAATGGAAACCAGAGATCACAAACTGTCACTTTGAAAGAGCAGAGGGTAATTTAAATCCACCTGAGGCTGGTTCACAGGGACTATGTGCTTCCACTCCTTAAGCAATGTAATACCCAGTACACTAGACTGAAATGTCACATTACTGTTCATGTCACTGGGAATTATGTATGCAGTAATGAGAGGTCAGTGTTACAAACATGACTTTTCAGTGTGGGCTTTTTTTTTTTACTTTATTTTGTATCCATGGACAAAGTTAAAATTTGTTCTGCATGAGTTTCAAAAGCCAGGGAAGTAATATCCAGCACCAAAGGCATCATGCCAAGAGTCAGGAAATTGCAGTTCCATTCCCAGCTCTGCCACTGATTTGCTGCTGCATTGATCTTGGAGAAGACATTCAGCATAAGATTCAAGAGAGTGTCTTCACCTGAAACAGCGATCCTAACTCCCAGAAAAGACTGAACTACTAGTACAGGCATTGGAGTTTAGGGCATAATTCATTTCACCCTAATGGTAGGTATCTGAATCCTACTTATTTCTCACAGTGATAAAAGGGTAGTTTAGCATTAGTCTAAAGCTGTTTAAAGCTATGTGAGTCTTATCTCTCAGCTCACACAAAGTATATGACATTCACACTGACATGATCAGTGTCAGATACAGGTGATGATCTGCTGAGTTAGATAGTTCACACATTTTGAATCTGACATATTTATAGCTCTGGCTGTCTGCATTCAAAGACATCAATATATGTGGCAAAATTGCTGCAAATTATTAACAATATTCATGAATATCTGATAAATGTTGTTAGGAAACATCTAGCTCTGATCTCAGCACTTCAGTTAATGATAAGTGGCACAAATAAGGGGATGGGTAGGCTGCAATGGGGAGGAAAAAGCAGCATTGACTGGCTTAGGGCAGGAATACTTTATGCTGCTGTTGCTGCCAAAGACATTGTGTCATCAATCCCAGACTCTTAGACTTAGACTGGCCTTAGATTTCTGTGCCTCAGTTTGTCATGTTTAAATGGAAATGATTTTACCTTCCTATGTCAGTGAGTAGCTGGAATGATGAATAAAGACTATATGGTGTTGTCTGAGGGCAAATGATTACCATACTTAATACGTATACTGTTATTCATGGCTACAGTTCGGTTCAACAGCTGAGTGTGTGTGTGTGTGATAGCTGTTTCTCATGCTTTTACCCCAACAGAATTTGGATGGCCTTAGTGATGAACAGTATTTACCTTATGACAAAAATAATGATTTTTTTTTTTTCCTATGAAAGAGTGAACAGCAACTTCTAAAGCAAATAAGCAGCTACATGAGTAAGATTTTGATGTTCTGCAATTACTGGCAAGTTACAGAGACGAGACAGGTAGGAATATGCATGGAAGCACGGCAGGAGAAGTTGTTTCAACTTGCTGCCCAAAGCATAACTACAGCCTCACAACCAGTTCTGAAAAAACAGCATTTCCTTTCAGGAGTTTAAGTGAAAAAAAGGAGCTCTGAAAAATCTTTTCATTAGAAGAAAATATATTTTATGGGGCTGAGCTCTTTAAAGGCAACTTGGAAACTCTAAACACTTGTTTTCCATTAACATTCACAGAAATTGGGTGTCTCGACTTTTAGGGCAGCTTTGATTGTCTCAATGATAAACCTAACCCGTACACTTAGTCACTTCAACTTGCTCTCCTATTGCTTTGCAGTAGTGAAACCCATTGTAGGGAACAGTCTCCTGAAAATAACTCTTCGCAAAAACCAGCCGTTAACATCAGTTTTATTCTTCACGTCATTTAATCTTACCCAAATCATTTACAAAGGGGTGCCCGCTATCAGCTGTTTAGCTCAGTAGTCCTTAGTGCTCTCCTGGCACTGCAAGCCAAGAGGCATTGAGCTGTCAAAGCTGATATATGCTTCATTACACATCATGAGAAATAAAAAAGTAATAATATTGCAGTGGGGAAATTGAAGTACAGAGATTAACTGGAGGCAGAGTCTGGGTACTCTTCATGCTATTAATTGCCATTTAAGTATTAATAGCAGAGTTTTTGTCATTCCTAGATACCCCAGACAAGAACAGGCAATATTTGGATGAGGCATTGCAAGTCAGTCTATGTCTTAATTGTTTAGAGTTCAAGATAGATGGACAGAAGATGGGGAAAGGAAGTATTGACTCCATTTTAGAGGGGAACTGAGGTACAAAGTTTAAAGTAGATGCCCAAGATCACACAGGAACTTTGTGGGAGAGTCAGAAGTGGAGTTCACACGTGCTTAGGCTGCAAGCCGTACTTTAACAAGAAGACCGTTCTTTTTCTACATGGCATATGTAGAGCCGTATCACCGTACCACGTGGACACCACATCCTCGCTCAGGTATTTCATTCCCTGAGGCTTTTCTGCCCCTCCTGTCCACTGACACTTGGGAGAACAGGATTTCTAAAGAACCTACAGAGCAAACTGGGCCCTCTAAGCACTGTGTCCATTTTGATTTTCATTCATCTAGCTGTGTCAAAACTGTTTTGGGGTCAACTTGTCTCCTGAAAAAGAACACAAAAGCACAATGTGTCTGTATTTTGGATGCATCCTGAATACTCATGTCCAGATCATAGCAGTATGTATCAGGCAGAATTAAAAGCTGCCAATCAGCTTTTGCTGATTATATAGAAAGGGTATGGAAAAGGCAAGGAAAGTGGCAGAGGACTTTTTTCTAGTCTTGGACATCAAACTTGAGGGCATAAGTGTATATATGGCATCTGTCCAGAACATGTTTGTGACAAGAACACTAACTGGTTAAATCAAATGATTTTTCAAAAGGAAAAAGAACACTGCAGTCTTGACTTCCCACTACCTGGCCAGTGCTGTAACATACTTCATCTGTAAAAATTTTTATTGATGTTACAGAAATAGTTATTTTGTTTTATTGAGGCATAGTCGTTGGACACTTACATTCTTTATCATCAAGGGCATTAAATAGTCAATTTTATTAATGCATAATAGATGGAACGTGCCACCAAATTTGAATAGTTATGCTTTGCACTCATTTTGTCTAGTTATAAATGGCTAAAGATCTATGGCAACAGAGAATCACAGATCAGATGTTTACGTTATTGAATATGGACACATTGTGAAAACAACTTCCAAACTGATTAGCAAATAAGTGCAGTATGATTGCTAATCTTTTATGAGAGTCTTTGATTTCAGAATACAGTTCTCAAATTGATGGCATCCCCAGTTGTTCTGGGGAAAATTGCTTCAAAGACTAGGAACTCTGATTCAAGGCTCAAGTCTTCCACAGATTCATCTGTTCTGATTGCATGTCTTGTATCAGAGAAATCCACTGTGGCACAGCTTGTCCCATAAGGCCTGTATAATGAAAATAAGGAAAGTTTCTACAATCTCATCATTTCCCAAATTTATAGGGACTTTACCAGTTGTGTGGCATATGAATATTCAGGTCTTTTCCCCAGTGTGTCAGAATATGCTATGAATAATTTATAGCTTTAGACTGAAGTCTTGTCCTTTCAGCTTTGGAAATGTATGCATCAACACTGACTTCTCTATTTCCTGGTATTGGAACTGTATCCTAAATATTCTTTGTTCTAAATTGCCAGCTTAAGTGACGAGTCCCAGGACACCAATGCATACATGTACTTGGTGATGTTATAACAGTGGGTGTTAAAAGGGAATTTAATACCATGTGTAAATTGCTATCTGCAAAACCAGAATCCTTCCTGTGCTTGGTCTCTGTAGCAAAGAGTAGCAAAGCTGTAATTTATCCAACATGCTGAAACCAGGCTCTAAAGCATATTAAGCTACATGTGAAATATTGTTGCTTTCTAGATGAAGTTCCAGCATTTGATTCTCTCCCATCAGACATGAACTGGACTGTTTTATCACATCTTTTTTTATTTCTAGAAACATGTTTCAGTTTCATACATAGAAATTCCTTTCTCAAGACTAGTCAGTACTGATTTTTTAAGAAGGCTATTAAAGTGTGAGGTATTTGTACATTTGTATGTGTGAAAATAGATTGGTGCCATACTTTACGACTGAGCTTTAATTATAATAGGCAACTGGAAGACTAAGATTCTAGTAAGGTGCTGCTCTAGTAAGGAGCCTTTCTTGTTGTTCCTAGAGAATATATGGGTTGTACCATATTTTACTCTTCATTTAATTTTGAAGTTAATGAAGTTTCATTTCAAAAGAATTTGTGATAGAATTGTTTACAAGGAAAAATAGTTTTTAGGAGAGTTTTCTTCCTTTAATAATTGTAAAATAAGCATTATTGCAATAATTTCCAGTATACAATATAAATTACCTGAGCATCTGTGGGCCTTTTTTCTTATATGGTTAGCCCATCTGCGCTTTCAGTTGCAATATTGTATTTAACAGCATAGTGCTTTATTTTCATTCATAGAGAAACCTGCTAGGCATTGCTGGGATCACAGTTTTATTCTGATATTAGAAAACAACAAAAGCGTCTCAACATCCTAGTGAAAGTTTGTTTAGTTGAAGCCCCGAACACTGATGTCAGGTGATTCAAAAACAGTCTATTTTTATTTAAAAAAAGAAATAAGTTGAATAAGGATTAAGCCTTCATGGTATCATTCAAGACACTAAGAGTGTGAACACAGTCTAACCTGAAGGCTCAGAACCCACAAGTTAATTGATTAAAATTATAACCGTAATTTTTTATCTTGACGTTCTTGGGATGTGGCTCAGTTTATATGGCTAAGAATTTCTGTCAACTGTTGCAGTGTTAAGAGGCTGTGTACGTAGATGCTACACAGGGACTGACTCTACCTGGGTCGGTACATGGAAGGAGGAGGCAGTGTAGCGATGGCCAAGCCAACCCATCTGGATTTCACATGCAGAAATCAAGCTTAACAATGCTTCACACAGGGAATGCATTTCATGCCAGATCAGAGTACATGAAGAAAAAAGCTGGACACGGTGAGGATATGCTAGGCTTTTACAGACAGGTTGTTCCCCTGGGTATGTTACTGAAACTGGGAGAGTCCATGATGCAGGTGGAGCCTTCAGAAAGGATTGCTGTTGATGTTGCTCGACTTTATCCCTTTGAGCATGGGGCAGTAGCAGGGAGCAGCCCCTAAGCAACTGACTGTGGTTCTTGGAGGAGGTGCAGCTCTAGCTGCCACATGCTGCTGTGGAATCTAAGGGTTGAACCTGATCAAGTTCTCTGGCTTCTCTGTCCTTCCCCTCTATCCCATTGAGCAGCTTATTCTGATGGACAAGCCAGGAAGGGCAAGATAGATGTGCCTCAGCCACACATCTTGGCTTGGGCAAAAGAACAGAGGAAGTTGCAGGAGGAGGGAGATACATAATCTTGGAAGTTTTGGAACAATTTTACCAGAACTGAGAAAGGAGCACAAGGCTTGTGTGGGAAAGCTCTGACACATATCCAAATGGAGATCTTTGGAGGATCACAGCAGTTTCTTTTGGATTTACCCACAGAATCTGAAGATTGGCTTTCTGTTTTCTGCTATGTGCATGTTCTATTTTTATCTTTCTGCTTAGAAACTTTTTTCTACTATATACTCCCCTTCTCCCTGATTCTCCTCAGGTTTGCAGTTTATCTGTTTTGAAGTGCTGAATTAGGATGAAAATGCTACAGTATAATTTATATTTATGAATATATTATAAATATAAATTTTAGGCATGAGGGGCTCGGTTGCCTGTACCAAGGATAAGTAACGAACAGTTTGGTGAAGAGGAGGAAACCAGCATTTAATCTCTGACATGAGGAAACTATTGCAGTTTGACTTGTGTATTATCCAGTCTGAAGCCCTACAAAAATGTAAAGGAAACATAATATAAATGAGAATTCTGTACTTAATGGATTTGTTCATTATTGTTTCCAAATTGATTATTGGCTCTCCAGTTGAGATCAATTGTATTTCATTCACTGGAATAACATACATCTGACAAAGAAAGAAAATTGAGAACAAAGACTTTGAGACTTGAGAACACCTGCACAGATAAATTTTCTCTATATAGTTGCACAAAAATATCTCGCTCCACTACCTATAAGATCGTTCTGAGGCAGGTGTTACCTATCTACCTGAGTGAGGAGAGAAAAATGAAACACTTATTGCATGCCTAAATGTTTGCTTTCCTTCCATTTTATGCATTGAATGAGGTAATTAAGGTTAAAAACTCTCTGTAAACGGGAGGTCACATCCAATGAGAAAAGGTTTCCCTGTGTGAGATTTTTCTGTAGGCTGAAGATCAGTTTGCCAGTTCTTAGCTGTGTGTTTTTGAGAAGGATCAGAACTGCCATGTTTTGCAACCCATAACATTTACAGTGACTGCACTTGTCTGCTTCATGGCCGTGGGAGGTACACCGTTGGCAGTGGTAACCGACAGCAGGGGCTGAGAGCGTCTGCAGGAGGGTAGGCAAAACTGGCATGCAACAGTCTGCTTCAAGCCAACTCGTACCAACAAGGAAAGACTGTTCTGTGTCAGGTTCAAGACACAGGAGGCAGTGCCTTCCCTTCGGACCCTTCCTTGCTAACCTAATTAAATGATGCTTGAATACAGAACTTCTACCCTCCGCCTACTCTTTCCAGAAAGATATGTGCTTTATAGATATTTTATTAACTAATATCTAATCTCATATTCTTGTCTCCATAGTTATCAAATCAAACACATTTTGAGAAAAAGTTGTTTACTTAAATCTTTATAATATTGACTATGTATGAATAAAAATGACAAAATTTCTAAATAAGTTATTTATCTGCAGAATTTTAGTTTCAAATTCCACTATCTTAGATATATTGGCATTTTCTGAAACAATTATATTTATGCTTTTAATAGAGACTAAGTGATCTGTGTAGTCTGAACCTCAGCCAGGACCCAGTAGATTCTGTTATGAAGAAGAACCTTTTTTGCTTCTCTTGAGTTAGGGCATCAAATATTTTCTGATGTGATGGATCATAATAGCGGAACAGTTTCTCTGTCTTTTTGCTTCATCCTGCTACAAGACACGTATAAGAGAGAGAAGGCAGGGCAAGGAGAGACCATATAAGGTGAATGAACACAATTAATTCAGAAAGTAGATTTGAAACTTCAACAAGAGCATGACCAGGCCAAAAGCTGTTGAATGAAATATATGAGTCGGTAGATTTGCAACTGGAGCAAGTTGTCGTAGGTCAATTTTCATTTCAGTAGGCCTGTGACAAATTATCCCAGTTGGAGTGATAGCCCTAGAAACTTCACTTCCCATAAGTTTCTATATCAGCAAGTTTCTCTGCATTGGTCCAGTATGACCTGAAAACGGACAGAACTCATTTATACTCTTATGTCATATAATAAGAATGTTTATTTCCCTTATGTCTCCCATGGGCATATATCTCACTAAAAACCTCTAGATTTGTCTGCGTCCAATGAGTAAAATTTTGCTTTTTGTTGAATGTTAGTAGAACTGAATGGAGCCATTCAATGTTCTGCTGGTGTAGCTGAAAGCAGAATGCATCCGTCAGACTTGTTGGTCCCCTACGGGTCTCCTTGTACTAGCAGGAAATAAGATCAGAATGGTGAAATGAAGGCAAATAAGCCTGTCTGTCAAATTAATGATAGATGCCATCCATAGTTGAGAACCAAACCTAAAGCTCTCATTCTCTTCACTGCTGATGTCTTTAATTATGGTAGACAGACAGATGGAAAGATCATTGTGCAGGTTTTATTTAAGATGTTTGTGCCATGGTAGCTTTTCTGCCAAGGGTAATCAGTTGCATTAAGGAATTTGCCAGAAAGAACAAATATGTATTATTTATAGTTAGCTAAGTTCTAATTATTTCTCCTAAATGGGCAGTCAGATAATAATGTGTAAACTTAAAGCAAGCATAGAACTGCAATTACTACACAGTGGATAGCTTCCTCCAAGCTGTGTAATATTTTCAAGCTTTACCATGTCACAGAACAAAACCACTCAAACTGGGCGGACCACAAACCTGTCTAAATTTTTAATCACCCATTTCTCCCTGTCATGCAAAGAAATGGTGGATTCCTCTTCCACACTAATAATTAACTTGTGTCATGGGAAATGGATCATCAGTGCACAGATCTGGTACTAATAAATGTGAAAACAAACCCTAAATTGTATCTTCAGCTCTTGATAGGATTAATATACCAAAGCACAAGCAAAACATAATTAATAACAGAAAATATATTTCTGGTTAAAGAAAGCTGGCTAAAACACCTCATGTACTTAGTGTGCTAAGCTCTTAGTGTGGTTTTGTAAAAAATATTACATTGGAAGATTGCTGAACACTCAAAAAACTGATCTCAGTCGTAATAGATTACAACTGTGATAGTCCATGCTGTGATCAGCTGGATGACTGTGTGCGTTGCCTATGCACTCTCTCCCTGTTGCTAGAAGCGGGCAAAGCTGTCTGTCTTTTCTGGATTTCACACGAATGGAATGAAAAGCATGTCACTAATCTTTTGCAGTAGATTTTAGTGGTAGGAGATTAAATGAAAAGAGTTAAAAACAGTTATTGGGCCTGCCCAATAAAAGTGTGCATGAATACAGCAGAGGTGCCTTTACTCGGGCCTGCTACCACAGCAGCTCTTCCTCTTGCAATGTGCAAAGGTCCGAGGAAGGTGACAGCAATTGGAGCGGATCTAAGGTTGCATAGTGGTCAGACAAATGGAGGAAGAGGATCTCAGGCTGCTCATTGTGGGAGGTGAGTGAGAGCCACCGTCTGTGTTCCTTCAGCACTTGCTTACAGCCTGCTGCTTCCAGAGCCTCAGGAAGAAATATACCTACAGGTGGAGCTGAGAAGCCCTTTTTATTGTTCACCAGCTTTCAGGTACTTCAATGCCATCCTCACCAAATGCAGACTCACAAAACAGACTTCTAAATGCCTTTCCAGTGCAATGAAATTTCCATTATGAAGGTTCTTGAAAGTAACCTTCTTTTAGTTCTTGGAACTGAGAAAAAGTGACAGTTGCATGCATTGAAATTTCTGTCATAAGACGTGGAAAGGATGCAAATGGTAAAACCTTATTAATATCAATACAAACATTTATACTGTAATAATGACATAAATAAGCCTCTTCAAAGGATTTAGGGCAGGTATCTGGAAAAACATTCTGTCATCTACCTTTGATGAGAGCTTCAAGGCAAATAATAAATAAGCAGATGAAACTGTAGAAAGTCATGTTTTCAAACATGTCCAAATAATGTCTTCAGTTCCTGATAGCAGTGTGCTAAAAGCAAAAGCAGATCATTAAAAATAGAGAGGGTACTTCCAGATTTGTCTGGCTGCAAAAATCCTAAAGTTTCTCTTGAGAATAGCCAATGAATAAATTAAACTAGCTTCATTTCCAGTGAATTAGCATCTAACTAATTTCCAAAACAGTGAAAACTAAAAATAAAAAACAGAAGAACATAATTCCTTGTACTCTTTGTTTCTTGCAAGTTCTGCCCCCAAGTGTTTTTGCAAATTAAATTAAATGATTGACTAGTTAGAGGGACAAAGATAGAGAGCTAGAATATATAAGTGAAGGAAAATAAATACATTGAATTTGATGAAGCCATGACTGTACAGAAAATATTTAAGTACAATTTGAAAGAAATCCTGAGTTAGGTATAAAGGAAAGATATCTTACATGTCCTGAGTTACAGAAAGGAGAAACAATTCTCTTTTCAATAATAGCCAGATTCTGTGATGATTTAAGACAAGATATCTCCACTAGATAATGCAGAGTACAGTGTTGCAGTGATTCAAGATATGCTGTATGAAGTATTTACTGTAGCTTTAGGCAGACTCTCAGACATGTCCAAATAATAATAGCTGGAGGACAGCCCAGGAATAGCCTTAAAACTCATTTCCTCCCTATTGAGCTCTGAGAGGCTGCAGTTTTAATTTTTGAAACCTGAGAAAGGATTCAGGAAAGACCAGGCCAGGGGATTTTTTCAGTAGGGGATATTTTAATCACTAGCTGGAGGGCTCTAATATACTGCTTCCCAGAGGCATTTATTAAAAAAACTGGTTATGAATATAGAAGATGGTATTTACAAGAGATTAAGGGATGTCATGGTTTGAGCCATTGCTGCTTTAAAAATATATCGGATTCAGACTGAAAACAGCCCATGAACTAATTACTTTGGTAATGATGTTGTAAAAATGAACAGGAAGTTAATTATGGAGACAGTCAAATTTAAAAGGGTCAGAATAGGAAAACAACCACATGAAAATGCAAATCCGTTTAGGTTGAAAAATCAACTAAGAAAATCAAATTATTCTTGAGCCAACGCCATATTTTAAGTACATGAGGAACTTGATTGCAAGGGCATTACCCCAGCCCATAAAATCAGGTATGCAGCTAAGTATCCTCCTGAGTCAGGTCTTGTAGAAATACAGTGCAGTAAGATAATCTTCAAAGTATTTAGACTTCAGCTGATTGAGCAAAAGTTGTTTAGTGGAGTTAACTGTGCTAACAGAAGGTGAAAGGTTTTCAGGAGTATTCCAAAGGGCAATATTGTTGAGTTGTCATTACAAAATTTAATCCTTTAATTTAATTTAATAATTTAATCCTTGAGCCTTTAATTTGTATTCCAGCAAATCTTTCATTGAAGGTAAGGGATGTGGCTGCTCTATAAGAACAGTAGAATCAAGCTTTTGGTTTGAGTTGATCACGAGAGAGACTGTGAGAGAAAATGTTTCCTGTATGACTTCTTAGCTCTGGCTCCAGTCAACAGATATTATTCTCCTGCTTTGGAAATTTGTATACACATAATAGATTATGTTCTTATCTTAGTTCTGCTTCTGTGGTTTCAGACTCATCCTGCTGGAATCACAGGAGTAAATTAGATCTGTATTTGCGACAATATATTTTTAATCTGTATACACACACATTTTTAAAAAAATGTTGATGTGCTAGCAGAGTAAAATCCTTGCTCCATTAAAATTACAGAGAATTTTGCCCGTACTTTTAATTGGATCAGGATTTTGTCCCATGTTACTTCTGTAGAACTGTACGGAATACCCAGATGATCCAAGCTTCTTTACAGTGTAGAACTGAAAACCAAACACTTAATCCATTTCAGGACTAAGAAAACATGTTCTCCTTACTAAAAAATGATTTCCCATTCTATTGATGGTTCTATTTTAGTACAGAGAACTTTGTTTTATTTCCATATACGAGATGGGTTTATTTGCAATTTGGGTTCATGCAGGGTTGCTCTAGGCCCCTGAGCATCCCTCTGAATGACTGCATTCATTAGCACGGGAGGTATACATTTCCTGCAAGCAACTTTTGCAAGGAAGATTAACCAGTAAGGAGGAGTTTTGTTATTTTTCCCCCTTTTATGAACTTTCATTTTATGGACAAGGCATTCAGACTTAGATATTTCTGAAAAATTACAAACAATCTACCCCTTAAGATACCAAATGTCAATTAATTCAGTTCAGTTAGAACACTGATTTGTGTTCTGAAAGTGAGTAATTTCTGATTTAGCTACAAAATATTTCACCTTCCACTTCAAAGGGGAAGAAGTAGTTCACAGTAAATATTATCTCCTCTTTAAACTCTTTTACTGATAGCATGCCTTGAATGCTAGGACCGTGCAGTTATTTAATCCGCTTTCTAAATGAGGTCTATCTTGTAGACATATCTGAACAATATACATCCTAAAAATATTAAACTCAGTGAAAGATTATACAGCATATAAACAGTAGCCTTTTTATGGTTGACTTTGAATTTGCAATCAGCCAAAACGTCCTTAACTATCTAAAAGTCTTGGACACATTGCTTGATGAAAAGCTAATGAAAGGAATGAAATTTGAAGAATGATTTGATTATCTCATATCAGTTTTGATAGATTATTTTCCTGTAGGGTTTAAAATTTAGGAAAAAAAATCCTAAATCTGAGCTGTGAAATAGTCCTTTTCTTCATCCTCTAACATTTTTTCTTATAACTAGCAAGAAACAGGCAACCAAACCCAAAAATGTTTAATTTTAATTTGTAATCCAGTCATACCTTCCTCCTCTTCTATCCCTAGCTATTTTCTCTCTCTCCGTTATGTGGGGTTTTTTTTTTGTCTCCAGAATGTTCTTATCCTCATTTTGTTTGTTTATTAAAATCCCTGCTTAAGGCAGGGAATACTGTTTAGCATCACTGTGTACTAACCCAGCCTCCTCAAATACTGTCTGCTGCAATCTGAGATGTTATGCAGGAAGGACTGAAATTACTACATTACAAAGGAGCGGATCATTTTGAGTAGCTGTTTTTCCCTTTTAAGAGGTTCCTCTGATCTTTTTTCTTTGGGACATAAGAACATCCCATTCCGTAGTATTTCTTTCCACACCCCTGCTGACACAGGGAATGCTGTTCTTGCTTATAGAGGACCGAATGCAAAGCCATCTGTTTAGTTTGGGGAGCCAATGCTTACCGTGTACCCATTTGTTTCTATTCGGTTTGGTTTCTCTGTGGTGTGATTTTCTGGTACATAGGAAAAAGCTCTGATTACTGGATTTGTTCATGGAGAAATATGCAGAGAGCTTGTTTTTCTCATGTGCTGTGATATTTACAAGTGCCACCTACATATATCATAGAATCATAGAATATCTCGAGTTGGAAGGGAGCCATAAGGATCAATATACCATAGAATCATAGAATAGTTTGGGTTGGAAGGGACCTTTAAAGGTCATCTAGTCCAACCCCCCCTGCAGTGAGCAGGAACATCTTCAACTAGATCAGGTTGCTCAGAGCCCCGTCCAACCTGACCTTGAATGTTTCCAGGGATGGGGCATCTACCACCTCTCTGGGCAACCTGTGCCAGTGTTTCACCACCCCCATTGTAAAAAATTTATTCTTACAACTAGTCTAAATCTACCCTCTTTTAGCTTAAAACCATTCCCCCTTGTCCTGTTGCAACAGGCCCTGCTAAAAAGTTTGTCCCCATCTTTCTTATAAGCTCCCTTTAAGTATTGAAAGGCTGCATCCTATCATAAGGATATATTGTTGTTCATTTATATCCTGTGTATGCTTTCTTGAACAATGCTCTTAAATACACGACTTTGAAATGTATTGTAGGTTCTTGATGGGAAATTGAAGGCTGTGAAAATAAATTTCTAATTGGATTTAAAAACATAGACATATTTCATCATTCATTTGGATTCTACCCAGGCAATTAGTGGATAAAAACTGTTCAAAGTCCCTTGTAACATGAACTTTGGGAGTTTGGCCCAGCTCTCACAAATACCTCATTCAGAGAACCTTACTGGTACTACATCCTCCTGCTCATTGACTCAGCAGAGAGGTCAGATGGGCCCTCAGCATCTCTCACGTGCACTGCATCCAGACACACACTTTGCAAAGACAGGCCACAAAGACAGTAACTGACTGAGCTTGAAACTGCTGTAGGTAGAGAGCGCAGCACCCTCTTTACTGTCTGTTTTTCTTTCTTCTCTAAATCATGTTGGAGTTAGGTTTTTCATGCTGATGAGTAAGATAACTGAAAACTTCATTAACTTGTAAGAACAGAAAATCACACCAGATTGTTTAACTCAATTAATCAGAAGTAACTCTGACAACAGATTGAAGAGTATTAGAACAAAAAAGGGTGTCCTCCCTGCATGTATCTTCCTGCAGTGCAGCATGCAGATGGTCATCTTTAAATCTCAAATCTTCAGCTGTCAGAGAGTCCAAAATGACTTAGGAAGACCTACGTTTACCAGTCACTGTAATCAGCACATGGCAGATGCCAAGGTCGAGCCCATGAGTACAGCAGCTGTTCCCAAGCCCTGAGAGAGGGAGCTAAGAACTGAGTGACAGCCCTCTTCAGTGCTGTGCTCTGGACTTACAGCATTTGCAGAAAGTTGCTTTATGCAATAACCAAGGTTTTCTGCATTTCTGAAAGAATGAATTTCGCCCTGCTGAATTCCTGGGGATTTCTCTTACTCTCTCCCTTCCTTCTCCCTCAGCTGTCAGAATGCAAAATCAGCTCCAAAGAGGGAAAACAGACCTCTGCATGACATAGCTGGGTATTTTCTGTTTCTTTCAGACTTTCACTAAAAGCCCATCAGCAATTATAAAAATATTATCTTTCTTTAGTTATGGGTATGTATCAAAGGACTTCATCAGTAACTGTGCAGCCTGTGCACATTGGTGGATTTTGTCGTATTCCAGCATATAAAGAAGTTGAGTGTTAAATGTTTTCACCAAAGAGATGAAGGAAGGTATTCTGTGCACTGAGAGTACTTAGCTTTTCTGTGCCTAGGTCAGGTGCTACGAGGATATTTCACAAAAGAAAGAGGGATACATCACAGGGAAAAACCTTGTGCTGTTTAGATATGTCAGTTCGTACACACCAAGTGAGATCTCGTTTCTCCTCTTCCCTGGCATTTGTGGCAGCAGCTCGGAATGGGAGTTCCTACAATCTGATGCAGAAACACTTTGTTGGGGAAATAGGTGCTATAATCTCTGTTTAAACTTAGTATAAGGGCTGCATGCCCTTGGTTGTTCCTCTGGCAGTTGTTGAGGCTTAGCTGATTGATTTCTCAACTGGTGAGCAGGCATCTGTAGAGAAGATATTGATCTCTGTAAAGCTGGTCACATTATGTCCTAGGACAAGAAGCAGCTTAATTCAGGTTTTCAGAGGTATCTATGAATGAAGCTGGGGTCTGTGTCACTACAGCCCCCTGCTATCAGTTATGATGTACAGAGGGTGAATTTCTCACCTCTTTCTTCATCTCCAAGATTTTGACATGTCCTGGAAAAAACAGGCATTGTAATCTGGATTCATACAGAACTTCTATTTTTAGCTTAGCTTTCTATGCAGCCCCTCCTTTTTTTCTTCTCCCTGCCCCTCCTCCTTCCCTAGGCGCTGTTAGTGTGTGTGAATGTGGATGCATGTCAGTGAATGAGAGGGCATGACAGAGATGACGGATAATTAAATAACTGCTGTCTTTCCGCTCCCCTCCCCTCTCTCCTCTCTTCTCCAAACATTTTCAAAAACAGCATTAACATGTGGTAACATACATTATTCTCTCATCCTGCCTGTTCAGTGGAGCCTTTGGCGTGTGTGGGGGGGAATTTTCTTGTTTTGATATACAGATTTTCTTGTATTCTGTGTATCAGTGCTACAGAAGGCAACACTAGACCAACACATCACTCCTATGAGCAGAGAGGAGTCGGGTCAATCAGTGCCCTGACGTTGATATACTGTGCTTTTAAGGGCAGACCTATGAGTCCTTCTGTATATTAAACTAATTCACCTTTAGTATAATTTCAGTCTCAGTTTCTTTTTTATAATATGTGTCTGAGATCAGTGACTATCAGAATGGGGAAGGAATGAAAAACCCTTGGAATGAAGCTGCATTTTCTTTGAATTTATCACGGTGAGCAGCTTTCAAAAGAAAGCAAAAGAGAGGGGAAATACAGCTGCAGATGATGACAAAGGAGATCAGATTTGTTTAAACACAGCTGGAAACAATGCTGGAGATGAAGATATTGCTTTGGGATAATTTTTATGGTCAAAGTCAGTAGCTGCATAAGAACTTCCAAACATTCAATTTTCTCTCAGGCTGACTTGCTTTGTGCACTACCTTTTGGGAACATTTGCAATATGTCTGGATACTGATGCAATTGCTAATAGCATTGCCTTCTACTTCTTGTGTTGTCAAAAATAAGTATGTTCTCATAGTAGCCTGATAAAGTAAAGACTCTCCACTTGTCCTCAAAGTTCCTTTTCTAACCAATCATATCAAATTCCTCTCTTTGGATTGATATTGCTTTTTTTTTCCCTGCATGGATCTTCATAGTCCTGATCTTATGATGACTATAAACAAGTAACATGGCTACTCCCTTTGCAGTGCAAGGGAGAGAAACCCATGCTCTTTCATGGGCTGAAATTTTCTTTTTGTCAACCAAAATATTTTTTTCTTTATGCACCACGGTAGTGTTTTGTCTTGGTGGGAAAAAAAAGTTCAAATTTTAATTGCTTTTTATTTAAATTGCAAATACTGACTGTCAAAAATTTCAGCAAACTTTGTAGCTGACTGGGAAATATGGAAAAAGCAAAGGTAGAGTTGTATATTTTATTTGAAATCTCAAAATGTTGTAATTCCAAATAAGTTTATGTGCTAGTAACATAACCAGTCCTCAGTACAAACCTGGGTCAGGAGGCTGTGGAAGTATCTCATACCCCACAGCACTAAGCTGTGTTTGCAAAAGGACTCCCAGGACTCAGTTACTGATTTTGTAGATCTTTTCTGTTTCTTGTTAGGGAATGGACCAGAAGTGGATGCTGCCCAAGTAAACGGAGGAGGAGCTGTGTGACTGTGGTCATTTCTGTACCACACACTAAGGAGGTTATTCCTCACTGGGTAATCCTAATGAGGAAGAGTAAAATGTCATTAAGGTTTCCAGTAAAACTTTTTGTAGAGTAAACCACTGACATACCATTTGGATGACAGTAGAAGGGACGTAGATTGATGATCCAGTAATGGGTTGGAATCTGTGGATTCCTGATTTCTAGTGCCACCTGTGACACTAAGACAAAGCATAATCTTGGTCAGATACCTTGGTTTCCTTTGTCTCAATTTCCCAGTTTGTAAGTGATAAAGTTTTCATATTTACGCTAATGGAATCTTTATGCAGAGGGAAATAAGTACAGTGAAGAGGAGGAAAGAAGCCCTGTTGCTTATATTGAAATGTATTACAGATGAGGCTAGACAGTAATGTGTTATCTGAAAGGCTTTTATTTCTTGCTACGAGACAATTGAGCTTTAACACATGCATAGCTGATCTTGACAGCGTGTCTCTCTATCTATTAAGTATCATTTACACTCCAGGCTGGCTGAGAACAACTGTATTCAGGGGAGTGCAATTTCATTGCCAGAGCGTTGATCCAAAAGGATTTTCTTTTAATGTAAACAGACAAGATACAGAGTATATATGAATGTAAAATGTAGATCTAGGACACTGAAGGACTTCTATTAGAAGATAAAGTTATTTCATTAACGAAGTGGTGAAGGATGCTTGAATTCTACTGTGTACAACTTCCAATGAGACAGCACAGTAACCAGGCACCTCTAATGTGTATGGGATCTGGGTACGTCAATGAATCATTAAAAAATCACAGGCATTTGACACTGATTTACTTGACTACAGTGACAAGCCATTAAGCTCCAGTCCTGCAAAGAATCATTTGTATTTTTTTCCTTCCAAAGATAGTGTGCAGTGAGCCCCTTAGAGGGAACAGGTGCTTTTTCTGGTCCTGGTACTAGAGTTGGTTCAAGGGAGAGCTGGGCTTGGCTCCTGTCTCTGCCATAAACTCTGTATGATTTAACCAAATCACTTATATCCCCTGTACTTCAGCTTACTATTAAATGAGAAGAATAGTATGACCTTCTCACCCTTTTCTGCATTTGGGGGAAGTAACCTTCTTCATGTGTTTGCACAGTGTCTAGCACAATAGGGTCCCAGGTTTGGGTGGTGCCTACAGGCACTAAAACAAAAAAAAATGTAGTAGTAATAAAAAGCAAATTTTCATAATTTGCACCATGAAGTTTCCTGAAATAAGAAAACATTATTTTGTCTGAGAAAGTTCTTTGTATTTGGATGTAATTGCTTGCAAGGACTATTAGCTCACGTGCTTTCTAGAACATTAAAACCTGAACTGCTTTTTCTTCTCTTCAGGGTGAGAGCATTTCAGTGCTTGCTCACTCATGATAAAGGAGAATATACTTTAGTCTACATTATAGACACAGTCTGTATTGCTGTTGTAGTCATGAGATTTTTAATCAGTCTTACTAATTTGTTTTAATAAAAATACTAGTTTACATTAGTGTTAAATTTCCTTAATTACTTACTATAATCATTATAGGAAATATTGCCAGCTTGTGCATTAGGAAAAATAGCTCCTATTCAATGTAATCCAGGGTGATACTTTCACCAGACCCTTATTTCCATGTTAAAATTACGAGATGTATGGGCCTTAAATGCTCAGGTAGAGAAGACTCCTCAGCAGGGGTATTGCAACGGTAGCAGGGAGGATATGGCAAAGATGCTTTGGGGTGTTTGACGTGTACAAGGATGCAGCTTATGCCAGGAATGACTTGTAATGGCACAGCCAAAGTGCTGTGGCAATCTGAGAAATACTGTGGTCCTTAAAGCAGCAAGGAGAGATTGACATTCTATGACTTATATATATCATAACTGCTCTCCACTCCCATTTATTGGGCTTGTGAGACTGGTTGCGTGTGTGCTTCAGCAAGAAGTGCTTGTAGAGATAGTCTTGACAATAGAAATAAGTTCAGCACACCATTTGAACTTATCTAATCTCCTCCTGAGTAAGGATAACTAGCCAAGGGATCACTCTGCAAACAGAGCCATACTGCTTCCAGTGCTAGAACAAATTTATTCAGAGCTGTCTTGCATCACAGAGCGTGAGCACATCTTTGGAAAACCAGCACAGAATCTTTCTGTATCATTTAACAAAATAGTGTTCTTGCTATTTAAAGGTGCCAGATATGGTCTCCAAAAGTTTCAAACTTTTGTTTTCAACAAAAGAAAAATTTTCTGCCACTTCTATGTAAGGATAGGATGTTGTACTCTAATATTCATTCCTCAGTTGAGGGTGCTGGATAGTGTCAGTGGGTAAGGTGAGGATATCAGTTGACTGAGAACTGGATGGAAGCCACCAGCTCACATCAAATACACCATCAGATGGCTTTGAAATTTGGCACCTTGTCAAGTCAGGACATAGCTGATCTTGCACTCTATGCTGTATCACAGTACCAAGTCCTTGAGGTACTTAGACTCAGTTTAAAAGTCTATGGGTAACTGTCCTTGTTCATTCTTTGATGCTGATCCTCTGTCTAATATCGTGCCACTGATATTAAAGCAATGTTTTGCATACTTAATTACTATTTAAGTGAATGTAGCTTATAAGTCTATGTCATCTTTTTCTGTTCTCCAGACATCTCCCAAATAGCTGATGGATGTTACCTTTGTATATACCTTTCTGAAATTCGGGTTTAAAAGGCAGAAGCCATGACAGAGAAATTAGCTTATCTATCTGAACTCGGAGTGGTAAGAGGCTTCACTTCTTTTGATGTTTTTGTTATGCTGAGAAATCAAGTCCTTAAATCAGAACACCTCATTTATCTCACAAAATTAGATTGGTTTCAGCATAACCCAGTAAAGAACATCTGTGGCTACACAAAATATGCCATTACTGTATCAACCAAATGAAGGGACTGTACGTGGTATTTAATTTGAGAGATGCCTGTGGTGCAGTTATATTTTTTCTAGTGCTAAATATAATAAAGAAAAAGTATGTGATTGTTTCAAGTATGTGATGTACTTAACTCTTCTTTTTTGCTAGCATTATTTTTTTGTAGCATCTGTAAAGCCCGAACAAGAGAAATTATTCTGTGAAGGGTAGAGAGCTTCTTGTATTTGTGTTACCTGGGTACATCTGAGCATTTCTTCCCTGGGAATATTTGAATCTTTTTTAAAAATAAAATTATTTAAATTTGAGCTCGTTCAAGTCCTCTACAAAGTAGTGAATCTATTTTAGATCTCTTGCTGAAGTACAGATGATCTTACTTGAAATGCTGAGGTAGTGTGAGAACTTTCATCTCTTCCTCTTTTGTCTGGTAAGAAATACAACAGGGGAGAGTATCATGGGTTGATTGTGATTATTTAATCCCTTACAGCACTTTGTTAAAAGGGGCATTGTTAAGACTCATCTCTAGTAATTTCTGAAGGGTATCATCAGAGAATGCTCTCCAATATTTCATGGTTGAGGAAGTAATCTGAAATCCAAGGGACACAAGCACTTGCATTGACTAAAGTCCTTGGACTTCTGTGACTGTTTTCAGAGGCAATACAGGAGAATCAGACAGAGAATTTAGGGACAGCCTATTACTGTATTAAAGGAATACACAAAGGTTTCAAGTTTAATGGGGTGCAGTAACCAGTTAAAAGAAACACGAAAAGAAGAAAATGTGAAGAATCCTTTATTCATTATATGGTGGGTGGGTGGCTGTCTCGCATACTTTGTGGGATGACCAGGAATACTTAAGTGAAGATGAAGAATAGGTGTCATTAAAAATTACTGGAAGTGGTTCTCCTAGGAGCCAGTTGGGAAAGATGGGGATGTAGGGAGAAATGCATTTAACTCTGCTCACTTTAAAGTGATAGTGGAATTAAATGGACTGGGTTGAACTTTGGTGACAGTTTCTGGCAAGAATACTGAAGCCAGTTTATAAAAATTGAGGTCAAGGAGCTTTGGTTACATCTTACACATAAGTGAGTAGAATATATGGTACTGTAACCTGCTAAACCAAATGGATTAGGTAATATATATCTATAAACTGATGGCTCAATCGGTGGCTTGGAAAAGATAGATAGCGTTTTAGGAAATTAAGTTTAAAGTGCACCTACAATTGAAACTAAGCAATAAAGCACAGAACAAGAGGGGATACTAATGTTGTAAACCATGCTACTGAAAGTTCACCGTACATGTTGGGAACTGGACCATAAAATGACTGAAAATAGGCACCATATTCTTTCAGCTTCAGACATCAGTAGCTACTGAGCCCTCCCTAGGCAAAGAATATAGTCAGGAATCTGTGATTAAAATCAATTACTGCCTAGGCAACTGTCACAGCAACTTACCATCTAGAGGTATTTATTTATCATTAATATATTTATCTGAATTTTAAACCAATTCATTTTGGGGGGCTGTAGAGAAATTTCAGTGGAGGGAAATGTATGTTATCTTTCTTTTTTAATCTAAAGATGTAATTATTTTTTCAGGATTCCAGTAGGTTGGTCCTGAAAACTTAGAAAGTGCCGCCCTTCTGGCAATGTATATTATTTCAGTCATTCTGGCGGTGACAAGGCACAGAGCCAAATCCAGCACTATCATCCCTACACTGACATTGGTGGAGTGAAAATGTGGAGGATTCTGACCAAGGCTCTTGCTGTTGTGGTGTAGAAACTCATGACCCTTTTTAAGCTAAAATTTGAAAGCAGCCTTTTGGGATAATGAATTTCAGTCAAGAATATCCCTTGTCCTTACTTCCTAAAAGGGCTATGTGAAATACGTATGAGCAAGTCTGACTGTGTACCCTCTGTTTTAGTTTCTGTTTATATGTTTATAATAAGATTCCACATAGTATTGCAGCAGAGAGTAGTAGCTATTCATAACCTGCAGAGAGAAAATACTGGGATGAACAGTTTGAGGATAGATGGATCTAATAGGAAGGAAGGGTTTGACAGGTATTTATAGATAAATTTTCATGAGTTGTCATAAAATCTAGTTCTGCGTTTGAAATGCAACAAACTGAATGTATAAAATACCTGCTCTGTGATGACCATCATGTATTTACATGGGTTTATTAGTCTGTTTCTGATAGCTATTTTGCTTAGTTTATGTATACCTTTGGCTACATTTGATTCCTTTGCTTTTGTGTTTGCATTATTTGTATTAAATATTTCTATTAGAACAAATTTAAAAGCCACAGCTTAGACTGGAGCCTCAAGATATACAAATGTATACAGAAAACTGTGTGAGAAAAAATAAAGGTGGGAGTGGACAAATAGCTGATTATTTGTCAGGTACTGAGTGGGACAGCTGAGCCTGGAGGCCACCTCCATCCCAGTCCAGTGAGGGCTTCCAAATCCCCCAGTGTTCCTTTAAGATCCCAGTTGTAAGAAGTAGAAATTGTCACATTTCTAATGACTGAATGGAGTTCAGTCCAATACCCGCTGTATATTTCAAGTATATTCTGATATGTTGTCAAAGGCTTTTCTTTTATGTTCTTCTGAAGTATTATTAAATTGTTTTAATTTTGGTAGCCAATTCCATCTGCACCTTTTTAAAAAGCTTTTTGATGAAGAGTAAGTAAGTTTGCATTGGTAATTTTGCAAAATATTTGACTTACAATGCCTGCCATGTTTTATTTTCTATAGATCAGTCAGTTATGTCTTTCATGTTTAGAAGGTTCAATCAGCATGAAAGTGGAGAGGGCATCCAGAACATGTAAAACAAAATTGCATCACACATTTATGTCATCCTGATGAATTGCTTTAAAATAGTCACCAGTATGATTTCCACAAAATGTATTTTCCCGAAGTTTTTTTTAAATGTAACTATCTTCTCAAGTCCGGGGAGATAACTAATATTGTACCTGTTATTTATGATCAATTTTCTCTTCCTTGACTTCTTTCTGAATTGAAATCTGACCAACTAAACTAGCTTTTGGGATATCAGGTGTTTATAAGTACTGGTGACCACAATGCTTGTTAATTGCATAATAAGTGACATAGATTTTTCTGAAATTGGAGAGTGCCACTTCCTGACATCTGAATAGTTAGGTTGATAAGTATGTGTCTGTTTATAGAAATGCTGCATTTAAGTTACAAACCTAAATCCAATTCTCTAACTGGCTTTTCATATTAGACTTCCCTTGTGAATGATTTGAAGCTGATAGTTGGTCTTCTCATGTATTGTATCTGCTAGTGATGATGTTTAAATCATCGTACATGGCATAGATTGATTTTAGTTGACTTAACATGAAACCATAGACCTATGGGCTGAATATCCACTTCTCTGTTTTCAGCATTTAAAGTTGAAAGTCACTGTATACTTTTTGGTTCCTACCAGCTTCAGGTCTATCAGGGCTGAAACCTTGATATCAGTGCTAGTAAGCCTTTTCTCCAGAATGCTGAGAGTGAAGTAGTTCACCTCTTTTCTCATGGCTTTGTAAAGACAGTATCTAAAGTGTCTGTGGGACATAATCCTCTAAGGCTTCCCCCCCCACAAGCACGGACCGCATTCCCAAATAGAAAACTATAAGGCTGCTGCCTGAAGTTTGGATTCAAGTCCATCTCTGCTGATCTTTGAAGCTCTGTGCTAGTGAAGCTGAAGTGGATTTTCACCAGCAAAGGTACTCCCTGGGTAGTATTCTGGAGCTTGGTGCTCACTGACATGGATTTTATTCATTGAGGTAGCTGAGAAACAAGCAGGGTTATGAGCAGAGTAGAAAGGAATGGCTCAAATGAACAGAGAAAGTGCTTTGTCATGTAAGAGCTGTACTCAGCCATGAGTCTTTACACTTCTCTTCCATGTAAGTGACTAAGGAACAGTAGGGAGCCCCATTACTTCCCTGTATGTGGGCTACTTTATCTTCATAAATGGGAAAGGGGCCAATACCAGATTGCTATTCTCCTGCTATGCAGGAGGGCAAGAGGTGGGTGAGCAAGCATGTGAAAAATACTGAGTCTTGATGTTATTTTTCATCCTTCTATGTAGATTTATTTTCTGATGTTTCTGTATTTGTTCAACTGAGCCACAGCAAAAAATGGGAAAGAGCCAAAACTGTTTTCCCCCGGAAGGAGATAACAGAGAAATAATGGATCATACTTTGATTCTTTATTTGCTCAAGCTGTATTACACTAACCTGTTAATATTTATTTACAATATTTACCTGTTAGTAAAAAGGCTGATGTGCTAATCAGAGTAGCTTTATGGACAGTAGTCTCAGTTTAGAGTCTGCACAGGCAGCTGTGTTGAAAGTACAGAGATTGCCTTGCAGCAATTGTTCTTGAAAAATATTTCCAATTTTTGTTACCAAGAGCAAACAAGCTTTTATGCACTAATGGTGTAATATGAACTAGTCTGAGCTATGAGCACCTCTCAAGAAAAAAGCAGATCCTGATAGCGCTATATTTTAATAAAGATACTTTCCTTCCGCTGTCAAAATGAATTCCCCCTAGTTTTATATTTTTATTGCATATTTTCTGCTAGCTGAGAGAATATCAGTGTTCTGCCCAATTCAGCTTTAGCAAGGCCACCACCTCCAAACTTGTTATATTCTATTGTATTCTATATTAATAAATGCTGGTAATAAGAGATATGTGGGTTGAATGAATAAGCTGTTTATAAACCTCAGGAAATTTTCAATTAAAACATTTAATCTTCAGGATGCACAACCAGCTAGCTTTTAAAAGATACAGACATGAGAAATACGCGTTTAATATTTTAAAATTCTCATATATTTTCTTGAGTGGTTACTTGTTCTTTGTGGTTACAAAGGCTCTTCTTTGTGAAATACAAATGGAGCTTTCTGTCAGCAAAAGATATTTTCAATGTAAAGGACAGTAGTGAAATAAAAGGAAAGAAAAAGAAAACAAGTTGACTGTAGGCAGATAATGGCACTGTTTTAGTCAATAGGTCAGCTATTTGTGGCTGTTAATCGGATGTATTTACTTTATTGACCAAATGACACATTCCCATTTTTTTCTGAGTATGGTAGGGTAGTAATGATGATGCAGGTGAATGAGTTGGGCTCTATTCTGAATACCTAGCGTTGAGCATGAAATAATCCACCTGGATTATTAACACATCATTTGAGTTTACAATGTAGGGGGTTAGATTTTTGTTTGCATGTTAATAGTAAATTTATGTAGCCTCTGAGATACCATAAATATGCTAGACATTAAGGATGACAATAGTCTATTATATAACAAAGATCTCTGCTCAGTGTGAATTTAGTGTGATTTTCAGGTAATAAAGCTGAACACTGCAGCTCAGTGTGACACATTTCAGATTTGGAGCACATAAAGGTGTCCAAGTTCTTAAGACCAAGTTTGTCTGCTAAAGCAGCTGTATTGCTATCAGACTTGTTCTGGCTTGCACCATCCTAGCACAAGAGTTCTTGTCACAGACTTTCCGTTTGGGGGTTGACTTTGTGCACCTTTCAGTGCACCATCTTTCACAAATGAGTAGGTTTCTTATATATTTTCATTTTGTTGTTTGCATTCATCAGAGTAACAAGCAGCACAAGCCTGCATTAGATTTATGAAACACTAAATCATCCAGCGTGGCTAGGCTGCCCAGAGAAGTTGTGGATGCTTCATACATTTCTATAGGTTCTCAAATGGCTGTTTCTGTCAATTTGGTGTCCTTTTAGCTGCATCAGCTCCAGCTATTGGAATTCACAGTACACCCAAGCAAGGTGAAGTGTCAGTTTAGAGGTGGAGTGTTGGCTTAGTAACTTAATTTTAAAATACAGAAATTTTTTAAGCTTTCCTTACAAACGCAAATTGGGGTCTAAATGAATTTCTCTACTTTTCTGGGAGCTTGAGGCTACTGTGGCTGACTTCAATGTTTAAACTGCCCTAGTCAGCACAGTAGAAGATTACTGCCATTGAAAACTGGGCAATTATCAGTTTCCCCAAGCAAGAAATACTATATACCCAGCAGATCTGTCTGACTTGATTAGGAAAGCTGGAGTGAAGGCATTTTGCCTTTCTTTACCTGGGGGCTAGGTGCTTCTAAATGTCCTTTCTAAATTCTGCTTAAAACGTCTTTCACTCCAACCTGCTTATTCCTCCCTGTCCCAGTCAAGCACTGCTACGCTCTCCCTTCTGCCTCCTCACAGTAAGTACACATGAACCATACTGAATATGCCAAAAAATTTTGAAAAATTCTCTCATGAAGGCTTTTCTTGTTGATCTGTTTGTTGAGTGGTTTTTTTTTTTTGATGTGATGTATAGAATGTAAGGCCCTAATACTGCAGCTGATTCTGTGTAGGAGTAAACCTGTGCCCATTTACAGCCCCAGTGACTTCAGGGGACGGTGTGCCAAGGGGAGGGTGGATGACAGGACCTTGAGTTAGTCACAGCCTTGAGATCGTATAAAAAATATACAGATGCCCAATTACCTAAATATTATATTAGAAGACAATAAACCAGATATTAATTCTGTAAACAGAGAGGGATTAGACATCCTGGGTGAGACAGATTTAATATAGATCTTGAAAATGAATCAGATTCCCTAACCCCTGTCCTTGCAGTCTTGCTCTGAAGGGCAAAACCTTTCAGCAGCAGAAGTTAAAAATCCTGTGTTGGACAGTCTTTGAGCATCTCAGAGTACATCATTCCTTCTGCCCACCACTTTGGGGGTTCACTGTGGGCAGGCCCTTCCTCAGCCAGTTCCAGGATGTGTGGGATTTACTGTAATCAGCTGCACTCGGGGATGGATGACTTCCTCTGTTACCAGCAGGTTCAGCCTGGCCCAGGGTGCAGCAGCACAGACAAGGTACAGTTCTTATCCTCTGCTTAGCTGTACAATCTTGATGGTGTGGGTGCTGGGCATTTTTGGTTAAACTGCAAACAAAGAGATTATGCAATTATGCCCTTTGTCAAAAGGGTTTCCTGGAGCCAGTGAGGGGAAATGATGTCATTCTCAAGCGCTGGTCCTACCATGCCACTTGTAAGCATTTGGAGTAAAAAGGAGGGAGTAAGTACAACTTGCTCCTGGGTTAGGTGTGAGATTTCGTAACCTGTTTGGATCCAGAAGTGCATTGCTCCTACAGAACAATGATTCCAGCCTTTCAAGGTCTGGTTGGTACTTCCATTATGTGTTTTATGTATTGTAAATTCTTTTGGCTCAACCAAGTTTTTGGCTACTTCACAGAAAATGGTAAAGGATCAAATGTTCATAACTGGGTGCTGATCCTGCAAATTTTCCTGGGTACATTAACTTATATTTTGCTCATGGAGGATGCTGAAAAACATTGAAAGTCACAAAGATACTATTAACAGGCATCACTGGTTTACAATTAATTGTAACTCTGTTGAGAATTTATCGATTTCAGTTTGGAAGCTTGTTCTACTGTGTACCCTACCCTAACATAGTACTGGGCAGCTCTACTTTGAGCTAGTTAAAATCTTTAGTAATGAGAGGAAGGTATTGTGTGGTTCTGTTAAGCAGATGCCATTTGGATAGTATTTTTTTTCTGATGTTTGGCTTAAATTTATTGGGTGAATATGTACCCTTACAGTGTCAAAACCCTTGGACAGTTAAAGCACTTTTGCACTACCTTAGAGAATAATTGACAATACTTTAGTCATAACACAACTCCAAGAAACCTGATGCTGAGTTTCCATGTGTGCAAAGAACATAAATTGACTTTTGGGGTTTTTTAAGACAAATGAAAAACAAACAGTTGAAATGAAATTAAATTGCTATTCAGCCTGCAAGCTCACAGTAACTAGTGGTTACAGTTAATGTGAATGTACTTTTTTTTTTGGTTCAGTCATTATTTTTAACAGTTGAGCCTATGTAATCATTAGCTGGATCGTGAAGTCAATTCCTTTCATATATTCAGTAACTCATCTTGTCTAAATTGTTTCAGTTCCTCAGAGATAGTTTTTGAATATGCATGACATATTTCAGCATAATAACTAGGAAGTCATTTTATGTTGCATCTCATTAGCAAAATAAAGTATCAAAACAGGTTTCCTTTCCTTTAGAGGAAACTCTTCAATTAGCTCTGGAGAATAATTCACCTTCAGTTCCCTCACACATGTTAATACCTATTCCCGAATATTTGATCTTAAATACTAGACTAGATTCACTTTAATTGCATTGCATATAATTTACTTTTCCTCTTCAAGGATCCTAAAAGACTACACCAATTTGGGGCTGAGTTCTAAGTAGGGTATAAACCAAAGCTTGAATCAAATAATTTGTTCTGTGCTTTGGCACAATGTTTATGGGACGAACTTCTCAGCTCTCGCTTTCAGTAAGTAGCATGGAGCAAGGCTACTGAGAGTAGCTGGCTGCTCAGGTTGCTCTTTCCCATAGAGCAGGATTTAGAGGTTCAGTATGTGTCAGTGGTACAGCCCTCAATCTGGTGCTACTTCTACAACCCACGTAAGAGAGAGTGCAGAACTTGCTCCACAATTGTTTGATGTACCACATCAATATATGGCCTATTAAAAAAAAAAATCATATTTATGTGGTTCCAAAATATGAGTCACATTATAAATAAGTATATCCTTGCATACCATCTGGGATGACTTCATTCTCTGCTGCAGCAGAACACAGCAATTGCTGAAGTGTGCACTGTGATACCGTACGGCAGTTTAGGACAAGAAACAACTCAACTGTACATTCAAAACTAGAGGGAAAAGCTATAGAGGTAGTATATGGTGCTTTGGTCAGGACATAGTTACTTTGTCTTTTGAGATCTTAGGACTATATAGTGGCCATTTTAACTGCTGGCTTTTTTCTTTGATTGGGTTTTTTTAATGCTTTCCCAGATGGCTATATTTTCATATGGATAGAGATTCTCAGTAGAATCCCTGGACTCAGGGGATGTGTCCCAGGAACAACTGAAAGAGAAATATGAATAGCTATTTGCTAGAGCCCAGCACTTGTGATTACAGTACCTAGTCTGTCTTTGAAATGCCCTGAGTAAATACTGATTTAGTATGAGGTTTACACCGTGTTTATATCACAGAGGTCATGGGAACCATGAATTTGAAGAAATGTCAGGATTTTGGATTATAGAAATAAAGTGCATGTAGGGATTGCTGGCCTGGAGGACGAATGGTTGCCCTATCGCTCCAACCTATAACAGTCATGAAGCAATCTTGTATATAGGGGAATCTGCTCATTAAAGCTGTTGTTTAGTAGTTATAATCATATTCGACACGCTTTCCCTTCATCTCCCCTCATGTAATTTATTAGAAATGTTCATATTGAAATCAAAACCTTCCTGCAAAAAGAATCTGATGGAAACACAAGAGATGCTACTGTGTCTACAGTGTACTTGATCATTCAGGGGAAAAGAAGGATGATACATCTGGCTTAAAATTCTGACCTGACTTATAGTAAGAAATGCATGTTTATAGCCCTCAGCTGTGATAATATCTTTAAATACACCATGCAAACATTTTTACTGCATTTTGTACACGTCTTGTGAAGAACAGATGTGGAATTTACTGGGCCTTACGTACTGAGGATTGTTATGAAAAGTCAGTAAAATACAGGAGCAGTGGCGTAGGATGAAAGATGTGAGTGATGTAAAAGGAAATAAATTGCATCTCGGTGGGACATGGCCTGGACAGAGCAATCATTCTCACTCCTCAAGTAATTTCCATTTCACCAGGGAGCTGCTTTATAATTAATGCTCTTTGTTTATGGTATATTTATGCCTACAAAAAAATAAATAGAAGTAGACATGTCCTTCATCAAGTATCCCAGCATGCAGGCCAGTAATTATTCTTGTATAACTTGTATTGTATGTAGTATAAAGCTCCCATGCAGTGCCAAACACTGGAAGGCTGCTAATATATTCAGCAAGCACACATTAGGAAAAAAAAATTCTTTTGAATGGGGCTAGAGAAAAAAAATCTCTTTGACTCTCCAATCCATCTGTACTGATGAGTGGGCTTGAGCTTCGATGCTGTCATACTTGCAAGAAAGTGTTGACGTAGCAGAAAGGAGCTCTTCTCTCCATTCTTCCGCCCCTGCATTGCCTGTACTGGAGGGCTGGGAGACATCCCTGTGGGAAGGTTCCTCTGAAGGTTTGGATCAATCCTCATCATTTGTATGAGTAAACCTGTAGGAGCTGCTTCGCTTCCAGGCACTTTGGACCAAGCGTCACAGTTTGATTCCCGATCCCTAGAATCCCTTCTTTATCCAAATCCTACAAGTGTTGTGTAGCTCTAGCTCTGAGCTTAGCTCCTGTGAATAGACATTTCTGCCATGCTACTCAAGCTTTAACTACATAATCTGTGAATGCACAGAATGAACTAACATCTGTTGAATGAAGCAGATTATAAGTTAGAAATATTTCCTCTTTGCATTAACTTGTTTTAAAGTTTTGTTTTGATTAAAATCCCACAGCTTTAAGCAGCAGTTGTTACTTTTTTCACAAGTCCCTTTAGGGAATCTCTGGCCTGGTTGACCCAGCTGCAGAACGCGTGATACTGTGAAGTTTCTATTACTAAAAGAAGATAAGCTCACCACCATTAATATTGTCTGTATCTCCAGAGAGGAACATGTACTTCTGAACTGGTTTTAAGAAATAAAAGCTTCTAAGTCAAAACTTCATCAAAACACTTCTTTATTATAGGTATTTTGGAGAAAATCTAGATACCAGACAGACAGACAAGTTTGATATGTGCGAGTGGTAGGTCAAGGTTACTTGATTAGAATTCAGTAAAAACCCCAAACATTACATTTCATTTACATCCTCTTCTAGCAAGCAGGACTTCAGCTTTATGCAAGCAATAAGGAGAAAATGGGCCATTTCTGTACTGGGATCTGAACTAAACAAGATTCAAACTCACCAGTCTCTATCTTGTCTGTCTCCTACTGAACAGGTTCATTTTAGTTGATCCATAGCATAAACAGTTATAGTACTGACATGGCTCCTGGCTTTTAGAATTTAAATTCTCAGGACTCTCTATCTCTCCTGATATTTGGTAGTTTTATTAAACCTGTGGCTTTTGCAGTCCGGTGGTTATGTAGACAAGCCAGCTTTTCCTTTATTGCAGTTTGAAAATGTGACTGGTGTACTTCTAAAATATCAGAGACACACTAAAAAAATGTAAATAGAGTATTTGTGGGGGGAAAATTCACACTTTTAAATAAATCTCGTGATTTTTTTAAGGCTTGACTCACAATTTTAATGCTAGTGTTGGCAATATTGCTGGTTTTCTCCAGATGGTTCTTTTTGAAAGGGAAAAACTCACAGTACCCTGTGGGACACTTATCTTGAAATTGAAATAGCAATGGTAGATATGTAAAAGAAAGAAGATGAAAAAGAAGAGAATGCACAAATCCAACCATCCCAGGACAGATGTTTAAAGCTGGATTATATCTTGTCTTGTCTACTCAGGGATGTTCAATAAAATTAACCCAAAAACATTTGGATTTGAAAAGTATTAGCGAAACCATATTAAATCGTTTTATGTACATGCAGTCAGAATTTAAATGGCCTCAATTTGCTTTAGTTTGATTCACTTTGAAATGAATTCATGAAACCAAGTTATGCTACCTTTATTTCTGAGTGAAAGTCCATCCATTTAGTAGAGCTGATCTACATAATTTGCCTTAAATTGACACCTTTTGGTTAATTCAGCTTCTTTTCCTGAGTGTCCTTGACATATCTGGGAGATAGCAAAGGGCCAGCAAAGGAATGGATGACTGTCAGATTCAGTGAGATTCTTTGTTATGCTTACCTCTAGATTTTTCAGACTTCTAATATACCCTGTGGAACATGCTGTCTTTCTCCCCCGATGAAGTCAGTGAAAAGTCAGCTGCAAATGGTCTGAATTATGTATATTGCAGATGATGTATTTGTGCTTCTTTAAGCAGATGTGCATAAACACCCAGCTGAGGTTGTTGTGTTGTTCCACCTTGCGAGCATGGAGTGCCAGCAAAGAGCACCTTCCATTCTCAAGTCCCCTGCATTGTATAAACATGGGAAGAGAAGATGGACAGAAAGTGTATCGGCCAATACCTGTGCCCATTTACTGTATCTGAAATCAAGGTGGCAATTATTAATGCAAGCAACAGTGCAACAAGGCAAACTGGGTAGTAATCATATGCAGGCATTTTTCTACCAAATTAATACTAGCGCACAGCATTGAGTTAGTGGGCTTTCTGCTTTCATGCTGCCTGAAGTTGGAGTGCCACAGACAGGTAATATCAGATCCAACACAGAGCTTGCCAATGCAACAGTAGCTAGACAAATTTTTTCAACTAATTTTAAAAGGCAATAAGAGGTTATATCATATCCTCTGTTTCTCATGTGCTGACAGTGTTTCTGATTTAGTGCTAGGGTGTCTAAAGGTGGATTTATATATTGTCAAATCTCAAAAAGGTCTGAATGAGACACCACAATGATCCTTGCTTGGTGTTGCCGAAATGGAAGGCCTGGAAAATGAGGCTCTATCTTTAAAACAGCACGTGGTTATGTGAGATTTCGATTTAGTGATCCAAGATATCCCTTTCAATCCTGTCACACATTTTACGTCGGGGTTTTTTTTTTCCATTCTCTATGCTGCATTCTTTCACTTTGTGCAATCAGTTGAAGACTTGTTGAGTTATGGAATAGAAGATGTTGCCCATTACTTTACATATTTGCACTAACTACTGTGCTCTCTTTCAATTTTAAGAAACACACTTTTCATATCACAAGTATTATTTTCTAAATCAGTACCTAAGCATTTCAGTGATACAGGTCTTTAAAACAGAACTTTGATTTTAATAAAAATGTTGCTAAAAGGAAGCAGGTTTTGAGAGTCTGTGGTGGCTTTGAACTGAAAAAC
Organism: Fulmarus glacialis; assembly: GCF_000690835.1. NCBI lineage: Eukaryota > Metazoa > Chordata > Aves > Procellariiformes > Procellariidae > Fulmarus > Fulmarus glacialis. Next base: position 50,311 of record NW_009220426.1, on the reverse strand, counting down.
ACTGCCAAAAATCAGAAGAATCACACAGATCTCACTAGGATCTAGATCCACCTTTAAATTGCACTGTAAAGAGGCAGTAGACTCTTGGAAATATTTTAGGAATCTAAACTGTTTTATAATAAAAGTAGATCCCTATATGTGTGTATCCAAACAAAAAGGTACATTAATTTAATTATGCTCCCTCTGGTAACATATGGAACATTTCAAATCAGACAATTTTCACAGCAAAACCTTTTCTGTCTTCCTCAGCATGTAACTGGAAAGCAGAAAACTACATAGAACCTTCAAATCTGGTTGTGGAAGGGTCTGAAGTTTAATACAGATTAGTCCTTGGGATACAAGCCTTCCTGTCCTTAATATCAAGATAGATTTTCTTATAGCTGCTTTCCCATTTGCCACATATCATGCCAAGAAGTGTGACAGAAATCAAAAGTGTGATTTGATCCTCATTGGAAAGTACTTAGGCAAAATATATTACATTTAGAAAGCAACCAATATCATTTACCTACCCTTTGAAATGATTATTTATGTATTTTCAGTGTAAGTTGTATTTTGGACTAGTGGTTCTCACTACATGTTCCTTTGCTCTCATTCACTATGGAGAATATATGGAACACTCGAGCGGTTCCCAACAAGCCCAAATAAATAGCTGTGAGCTATATATATACTTCCGCAGGAGTGAGGTTGGGGTTGTGGCATTTTTACTAGTGATTAAATGTCTTCCAAACCTATTCATGCTGCAGAGCTATAAATGATGGATTTTTCACATTAATGAAAGGAGCCCTTGGAGCCCTCCGGAGTGCATAGTTCTATTTTTACATTTCACTATCAGAGAATGAAGAAAGATAGGCCAATGTCTTTCTTTTTTTAAAATGGCAGGAACAGAAATTCGGCCTGTTCTGGCTGTCATTCAAGTGCCAACATTGTTAACCATTGTTGGGCACAAATCCAGTGCTCATACTTCTTACATCATTTCATCAGGGGGATTTTTTTCACTTACTTTGAGCTCATTGGCAGACCTGACCTAAAAATAAACCTACATAGGAAATCTGAAACCGCTCCACTATGAAAGTGATGTGGTATATGATCTTAGAATGGGGTTATAATTTGGAAATTAAGCTTGAAAGTCCCCTGGAAATGGTGCTGTGGCTTATTATGTTGCTCTTTGTTCTGTATTGTTACCTGCATCGTGGTGTTTGTGAGTACAGAAAGGGGAGAAGAGTGCTCATGTGAAAGGTTTAGTCCCCTGTGTTTGCTTTTCGGGGAGGATTCTGTCATCCTCTGGATGTCCTGAAAAAAAAGATTTTGATTAAAGCAGAACAGAAAAAAATCTGCCATCCCTAAAGTGACTATGATAAAAAGATAAATTAAGAGCAAAAGTGTCAATTCACAGGTGATCTTTACTGATCACCCTGAATAAAAAGGGAACATATAATTTCATCGTCACCTGATCTGTCTGTAAAAGTGTGTGTATCTGTAGTTGCATAAATAGTACTCTCTCATCCAGAACTGATAAGGCAGTGGAAATGGATCCTAGACAACAAAACTGAAGTAATTTATTCTTTTAGCCTAGTATTGCAACCAGATTTATTCATATTCTGGTTTTGCGAATAGAAAAGCTAGAACTGCATAAAAGTAAAAGCTAGATTCATGCTACTGAGACAGCTTTGACTTCCAACAACTGGCGTTTAGGATAAACAGTGTGAGGTGTTGTCAAGTTTCAGCTCTCCATAAGCAGGAGGAAATTGTATTGAAATTGGAATCCTAAAAGGGTTTGCTAATTTGCAGCTTCCTTGAGAAAAGAGAATGGGGTCTCTGAGTGAAGCTACCTATGTGTTCGTGTAAGCTCAGACACATAATCTTCCAGGCATCTCAGCATGAGGCTTCTTCTCAGAATACAATATTTAGTTGTTGGACTGGCTCTCCTAAAATGGCTTCAGGCATGTATAAATGAGTCAGAAGTGAACAATAGTAATAAGTAACTGCATGCAGGAAAGAGGCTGCATCCTTGAAGCTTTTGGGAATCATTTAAAATGTGTTGATTTCTTTACTTTTCCTTGCTTTCTGGCTTGGGTGAAAAGATTTTAAAATGTGAGAGGGAAAAAAAAAAAAAAAAAAAGCAATGTGCAATAAATAAAAACCCAAGGAAAGAAATCAAGACATTGAAGTTGCAAAAAGCATGTGGCCAAGTGCTGTCAGACTTTGCATCATCTTCAGCAAGTGGCCAAGTTGCATCCCTTGGAAGGAACAGAGGTCAGGCTCTCTGGAGAAATCATTATGTTAATCACCAATATAAGGCAGTTTAAGAAATTGAAGAGATTCATATCTGAAGCCTATTTAAAGATTTAATATATTGCCTATAGTACCTTAAATCAGCATCAGGGAAGAAGAGAGGGAACAGAGGACCGTAGCTGTTCCAAAGCAGTTTTCATCTTGATAGAGCTCATTACTCATTGCTTTAAAAATTTATGTTCTACAATGCCATAACTTGGGTAGGTGATAGACTGAACTGCAAACAGTGTTTTTGATAACTGTGCTAAATCTAAATTGCTATTTTAATCAACAGTAACACTTAGATTTTCGGCTGATAAAAATGTGTGCAGAAGACACATTGCTGGTGTAAGTGCAGTGGTATTTGAAATCAATATAAACTGAGCAAAATTATGTTCCTCTTTGCTTTTCTTCTTAGGTTTCTATGGAAACCTTCTTGGAGGTGGTCTGAGGAAAATAAATGTTAAAATAGAACAATAAAATGTGTTATTTATACATGCAAAGTAAATATCCTTCCTGCATTTTTTTTATGGAGGTGAAAATGTGATTTCATCATTTAATATTCTCCCTTGACAGACAAATTAACTACGACCCAGTCTCTTTAGGGTTTACTTTTCTGCATTTGGCCAGCGTGTTTGAGAGAGGAAAAGCAGTCATCTTCTATGCTGATCATCTATTATTTATTTGCTGTATCTTACTAAACTATCTTTATTTTTTTATTCAGTGGCCTTTACAACTTGTACCATGAAAAGAATGTCTAAAAAGTTATTTTGAAATTACAGCTCTGTTAAGCTCTTCATGAACATAATGTTCCTTCAGAGTTTTAGCCAGAAGAATATAAAATTCAAACCCATATTGATAACATCACTATAAATATTTATTAATAACAAGTGGTTAGGAGATATTGTGTACATGTATTCTTTTAAAGAATCATTGCTGCATAGAATGAATTTTCAGTTACCCTAAACAACTACATATAGCGGGTGTGACTGGTATCTGGCACTGTTCTGCTACATGTATTGGTTTTGTATCTTCATATTTTGGCATACAGTTTTGCTGTTGTGTTCTCATCAGTCTGGTCACCTGCCTTTGAAGGCTGGTGTTAAATCTGAATGTACACTCTAGTCTGTTCAGTAGATATGCAGTGACTGTCATGAACAGTATTACTCTGAGGAAACATCTGGGGGGCTACTGAACCTTATACCGGGTTTAATCCCATGGTGGAAACTAGCTTTCCAAGAAATAGGTGTTCAGACATGGCATAGCCGCTGCACACTTAATGTCTACACAACTCCTGTTTTGTTTCTCCTCCTTCCAGATTTGGAAAATCTCTCTTGGGGTCTGCTAATAGGGCTCTCCATTCACTATTAGGTTATCTTCCTTTTCTCTCATGTGTTCTTCTCCTGTCTGGGCCCATTAATAAACCTCTGTAATCAAGGAGAGTTTTAACCCTCACTTTGGTGGAAGTGTATGTGTTTTCTCAGGCTATTCTCAGAAGTCCAGTGCAGAAAGTAATAGGGAGTCACTTTTAGCTTTCTCTTCTATGCACGACAACAATTTAAGGTTATAGGGTTTTTTATTCCTACAAACCTGAGGAACTGTGTTACAAATCTTTGAGCCCCATCTAATGAATCTTCTCGGTTCAGTATTTGCTGGTATATACTGACATCTTATTTCTTGAGCACTACAGATGAAGCTGGATGACATTAAGCAAATAGTTTGCTCACCAAAAAATGTATTTTTAGTATAATTAAAGTTATGATTTAATATAATTACTGATAACAGAAGAAGGGAATTATTTTATGGAGAATAATTGAAATGTTTTGTTCTGCTATTTTCAAAATGTAAAATTTCAGCTTCTTTCAAGTCTTTTGATTTGAAGCTTAGCTTGCTTTTCTTTTCCAGGAAAGACTACTTATAGAGCACAGGAGCCCTTTAATGTGCAGGGGCTCTAAAATGATGCAGCCTCTATCTTAACCCTTTTTACACTCAACCCTGCCACTGCAAGAACAGCGTGCAAGGGAGAGCAGAGAGCGACGACTCCAAGCCCGGAGGAGTCCAGGCTCAGTTTTTCTCAGCCAGTTCCATAACTCCATGTACAGACATCTTCCTGCCAGGTCTGCCTCTTTCATCTCCCTGCTCCCTACTGTCTCTATGGCCTTCATCTATTTTGTAAGATAGATGAAACACTTGTTCTGTGCTGGCTAGCATAGCAGTAGCTGCATTCCCCAAACTCTGCTGTCCTCTTTCCTTTCTGTTTCCCTTCTCTCTGTTACCATTTCCTCACCTTTCTTAGTTTAAGCTAAGTCCCCTGGCTTCATTACTATCTGCAGTCCTTGCCCCTTTCAAAAAAAACTTGTCAGTTCTCTCTATTCTTTACGTAATATTCTTCAAGAAGGATGGAGTTAATTTTTTCTCGTGGAGAAGCAGCAAAACTGAGGTCTCCTGTGGTGCGTGTGGCCACGCTCAAGGCTGAATTTGTGGTATTACAGCACTGGACAGATAAACAGAATCCAGATCTTTACTTTCCATTTGTAAAAAAGTAATCCCACAGAGCTGCAATAACCAGTGATAGGAGGTATAAAAGCTTTAATGCTGCATTTGCAAAACTCTGAGAGTGCCAGAGGCCTTTGCCAATGAATGTCAGAGGGGCTGAAGCAGAAATTCGTCTCAAAATCATTGCTAATTATTTCCATAAACCATTTCTAAATGAAAATGGTGTAACTATACCATAGAATGGTATGCTTTTCTTGTAAACAAGGGCCTAGAATAGCATGGTGTTATGATCTGCAATTTGCATAAAGAAGAAATGAGAATTCTCAGGTCTCATACACTGCAGAGGAGTTGTCCCTTGTCCCTCTGCTGCCCGCTTTGTGGTCGCCATCTCCTGTAGCTCCCTCATTGACTGAACAGTGCTTCAGTCTCTGTCCTCCTCCGTGATCCCCCAGCTGGTCATCTGATTGACGGGTATTGGCACTATTTACAAAACAGCTCCTGATCGAACTGCCAAATCACACTCACAGAGTGATGTCCTGCCCATGGGTGCATATGCTTGGTGAATACACAGGGCATTTCTGCATATATTTTTACAGACCCTAGGACATATCTATTCAGGAATTGGAAATTCTGTGATTGATAGGTTTTGATTTTCAAAAATGTAGTCTAAAATAACTGAAGCACAAGCAAGCACTTTAAGAAAATGTTGAAGAAGCTGGAGGAAGCAGAGATCCTATCTGGACACAGGAAAGGGGGAAGAAGGAAGGAAAAGGACAAGGACCCCAGTGCTGAAAATGGGAAAGGAAAAGGAATTAGTGGCTCTGAAGGAGCAAGGCGATAGATGGAAAGACATGCTTCTGGTACAGAGCCTAGACTGAGGATGAGTTACAGGTGGTATCAGTCAGTTGCTTTGGAAACATGACCCGTGAGAGAGGCATGGTATAGCTATGCCTCCTTAAAGCAGCATTTCTTTCTACTCAACCCAAGTTACAGAAATACCTAAAAGACCGAGAGTGCTGTAGCCCTCTCTTTCCACCACCCAGTGAAGTCTGCTTTGAATTCTGATGGGGACTGGTAGGGGTGTGCATAATCCCTTCATCAGCCCTACCTCTCTGATGCTTCCTAAATTAGAATTATTTATCCCACCTCCACCCTGTGATCTCATTTTCTCTCTCCCAAGTCTCTCTGCTATGATGCTGAGGTTGAAATTGGTCAGAATAATGGTCTTGGACTACATCTGGACTTCATCTTCACTGTCGCCATGACTCCTCCATTTATACTTCTGATGGAGATTATTGCTGTGTCTTGAAGATTGTCCTTTTCAGTTATCCTGTAAATTTTTTTTAATCATCATATAACCTGGTTGTAAGATTGCCTAAGGAATTTGTTCAGATATCAGCTAATCATATTGAAACTCAAAACAACTGATAAATGCACTAAATGCAAAAAAGCTACTAAATATACAAAGCTTTGCCAACTTAGGGTGCATTGACAATGAAAAATGGAAGCTGTATGGAAATCCAGAAATCCAGCAAGTGCATTTATTAGTGGTTTCAAAATGCTTGAAAACCTTTTCACGATGATTAAAAAACCCTATCGTACAGCTTAGTCAGTTGCTACTTGAAAGCTAATGGCTAAAATCCTTAGCCAAGGCTTTCTGTATCCATGACCTGCCACATAAGGCCTCCCTTGCACCATGCAGAATATGGAAAAGTTCCCTGCACTCAAAATCTTGAAACCCTGTAATCCTGGGATCCACATCCAGAACCTGTCTGCTTATAGGGTTGTGAAGAGCAGAACACGTAGTCAGCATAGAAAAGCATAGAGTTTAAATTTAGTGTAGCTTATATGTCTCAGTTTGAATATTTGAATATTTAAGATTAGACAGAAGTCGAATGAGGAACTTTGGGAGCAGAAGCAGGTAAGGAGACACTGTGTTTTAATAGTGCTAAGGGTACCCCAGAAAGAGAATGCACTTCTAGGTTATCTCTTATTTCCTGGCATTCTGGGTAGTATGTCCCCAAGGCAGACGTGCTTCTGGGATACTACTTATCAGAGCCACGGCAGAAGATCTTGGTGGAGGGGCGGCAGGGATAGCTTTACCTTTTATCATTAGGTAGTAAAACCTTTTTACGTGGATGGAAGACATAGCTGTGCTTTTGGCATGTGTGTTGGATTGGGAAGATGAATCCAGAAGGACAGGTTTTTCTCATGGGACTTGATTTGTACACATCCTACTCACTTGGGAGATAAGACAGGCCTGTTTACTGAGCCTTGCTCTTCAATAGACACCCACTAGGGGCATGCCAGGACTTTTCTGAAAATTAGGAAGAGCTCCAGCCTGGCTCATTGATTTCAGAAAGGGGTTTGCTGTGAAAGGACTTTACAGCCAGATGCATATTCTCTCTATGCCTATTGTGTTTGGTTTATATTATCACAAATAAATTATATTTTTTTTTTTAAATCAAGAGGCCTACACACCAATACAGTCAGGTTGCAGCAAGAGTAAATAGAAAATGAGAGGCAAACTGTTCAAATGTAGCCACAAATGGCAGTTGCATCACATGCCCTGAAAACTGAATCCAGTGCCTAGCTGTTAGTAAGTCTGTGCTCTGGAGCGTCTCCAAAAGGTGCATTCCTCTGCTAGACCTGAGGTGCTGCAGAGGTGGAGGTGGCACAAATAATCATTAAAAAAATTGTGAGAAACATTAAGCACTAACATAACACTTCTGTCTTCACAGTACTGAGCAATCAATGAATTGTTGGCTCTTCAAATAGTCCTGCGAGGTAAGCCCTTGCTGTGCTCTGGCCTAGGGAAATACTGCAAATGCCATGTGATGCCCTTTCAGGCAAACCAGTTTTGTGCTTTAGAATGATTTCTGAGGCACGATAAAAGTCAAGTCTGGCAGTGTCTATACAAAAAGATTACTTCCTCCAGGGGCAGGGCAATCCATCTATGCCTCTCAGCACTGCAAATACTGATTTTTGACTGTTTGATATTGTTTGTATGTCCTCTTGTATCTTCTCTTCTTAAAGTCTGTGCTTTCTGAGAACTTTTGAACATAGTTGTACAATCAATAACTACACTGATGATATTCTAGGTTCTGCATAAAGAAATTACTTAGGAGACTTCTCATATTTGTGCTGTATTAGTAAAATTTATCCTAAATCAAATTAACATCGTGAAACTGCAATCATAAATACAAACTTGAACTGTTAATCCACTTTTTTTAACAATGCTTATATTTCTTATGCTCCATTTTCATAGATATTCTAAGAAATTATTTCCCTGACAGAAGCAGCAAGAATAAAACAAATATTGAAAGGGGGTCTGCAGAATGTAAGTTTTAAATTTATAAAATTCGGCACCAAAACCCTAGTTTAGAATTTCATTAATTAGAATGCAAAGACCTATTTTGTATGACTGGAATTTCCAATCAATGCACATCAGACTTTGAATATTGAACATCTCCCAAGAAAGCCCAGTTGCAAATCAAGAATTATTTGTGAAAGTTGTCTGGGGAATGTTCAAGAAACTGACAATCTCTTCTAAAATGATTTGCAATTATAAAGAAGCATAATACATCATTTAAACCACCACAATTATTTGTACAGCTCTATTTTAGTTGTAGACTCTATCCATGAATCCATTTCTGGAAAAGTCATTATAATTCTTGGAAAATATGTATGCACATTTGCAAAAGTTAGTTGAAAATAGTCACTTGTACGCTTATCCACAGGGGTCTGAGCTTGTAGACAAATTACAGTAGTATAATGGCTGCAGTAATTTTTGAAAGTGTAAGGGACTATAAGATGCTGGTACAGCAACTGGAGAGACATGAAACACAGAGACATGGAAGTAATGGTAATTTCCCCATGGCCCCCTTTTTTTTTGGCTAGGTCCTTTAACCAGCTGCAAAAATTTTTGTTGGCTTTTGAGTTGCTACGGGTTCACTCCACCTGACAAATGACTCTGCTGCAGATGGCTAACCTGACTACAGGGCACCTTTACATGCCCAGAGCAGTGCAAAGTACCTGAACCAATGTGCAGTCTGCATTGTATGCTTAATCCGCAAATATCATCTGTGTGAAGGAGTTGTGAAAACTTATAAAAGGACGCCTAGTTTCATTCTTTTTCTGCTGGTTTCAGCTCTGTAGCTCTTTGACACTAACAAATATTTGATTGCGTGACATTAAGACATTGTAATATGTCTAAAACTTGCATTTTGCCCCATGCATCAAGCAAACCAAGCAATAGTATAGACAAAGAAAGAAGTCTTTTGCTGTGAATTATCTGTTGTTTCCTTATAAAAGTTTCTGTTCAGAGCTAGAGGAACTATCCAAAATCATATGGAGCAGAGCTAGAAAGAGTCTTTCAGTCTATTATAAAAATTGCTGAAATATATTTTTGCTCATTTTAAAAATAGTGGGAATATTGTAGCGTGCCATGACTGACTCCTCTTTTAGCACAAAAAGGCAGTAATGGAACATTGCAGTGTTATTCTAACATGCCAGCTATCTCATTTGCTGCACAGTCAAAAGCTGGTTTTGAAGGTAATTAGAATGAATATACAGCCAAGATTTTAAGTGCTAAGTAATACAGCATTTTAAATTCAAGTAT
>NW_009220426.1:0-40892 GCF_000690835.1 Fulmarus glacialis | reverse complement strand
AGGGAAAGATATCAGCCTACAAGGATTGGACAAATTTCTGGTCTTGGGAGCTCATAAAGGTTTTCCTGTTTAGACAGAAAAGTTTAGAATCAATGATAGGAACTATTGAAGAGATTATTAATCTTTAACTGCCCATTTTTTATATTTTGTAATGTACCTAAATGATCCATTCTCTTGCTTAACATTCCTTTGCCACAAGAAGAAATAGTCAAACTAAACCAGTCATTCATCCATGGTTACACTTTCCTCCAGCTGTTCTCCCATTGAATTCCATTTCCTTCCTGAATATTAAGTCTTGGTAAGTTGCTGTCACTTTCAAAGCCAATTAAAATAAAGTGTTTAGCTTTGGCCTGATTGTGAAGACTGTCTTTTGTCAGGGAAGTCATGAAAGTCAGTCTCTAGATGAATGCTTTACTGGATATTCTTTGAAATCAGCTTCCTTTAAATTGAGAAGGATCCAGCTCATGTGAGCTCAGCTATGGCAATATGCAGTGTTGCCAACTTCAGATGTTGGAAATGTCTGCCAGCCATTTGGGAACCCCGAAAATGGCGTAAGAATTATGAAATATAAAAATAACAGCTTTGAGGGTTTAGCCTTCACTTTTGTGAGCTTTGGATTGTTGTTCAGTCAAATCACAAAAACTGGCAGCAGTGGGCATGGCACTGGGAGAGAAGAGAGGTATTTTTCCAAGTACATTTTCAAACCTCCTTTGTGGATGGAGCTTCAGCCAAATTTGAACAAAAGAAGCAGCTATGAAGTAGCTGATGTACAGTAAAAGGCACAGCAAATAATTTGCCAGTCATCAAGGTTTTACCTTTTAATATATCTGCTTTGAAAAAGTAGGACAGATTGGCATGTACTCTGCTTGCCCCTTGAGGTGGTGTGGACACAGTCTTTGAACTGAAGTGGATGGTAAAATTCCCAGTTTCAAGAGACGAATTCAGCTGCTGAAGTATGTGGTGAGGTAAGGTATTGGCCAGCTTGATTTTGACACATACACCTGAGACTCGAATAGGCCACAGTACTTTGGCCAAGGCTGGCCCGGGCCAGTGGCCATGACTACACTTGGGTAACACATTTTTCTCTTCATGTAAGCTCTGACATTGCTTCAGTTCCTGTAATGCAGATTTCTTTCATCTCTAGCCAGGCAGCTGTCTGAGCAGTTTTGTGGAAGAGAAGGGGTTTCTGTGCTCATGCAAACTGACGGATACAAAGAGAGGAAATAAATGCTGAGTGAGAAGGAAAAAGCCCAAAAGACTGAGACAGATGTAGCTGTTCAGAGCTCAGAAGGGAGTCTCTGCTCCTTGAATTATCTTTAGTATGTCAGACCTGGGATACTGTGCCTGTGGGTGCCATCCAGCATTTAGCATTATTGTGCTCTGGGACACAGACTATGACTAAAAGCAAACCCCCAAAAAGTGGTGGAAGAAATGATATTTAAAGAACACCTCTTCTCATTCACTATTGCTTTATTTTTCCAGATTTGCTTTATAGGCTTTTCAGTCAAAAGCATAACGTTTTCTGCACTCTCTAAGGGAAAAAGGAACACAAGATCCAATGCGCTGAGAATAGAATGGGATGGTTTTCAGGTTTTGCAAATAAAAAACACCATGTGTTGCTTGGTGCGGGTCATCAGATTGAATTATTTGTTCATTCATACTTGGACAACCAAGGAGCATTCACTGAACCTATCTTCAGATACTGAGTGTTCTACATATTATATATCTAGGTATCTACTTATCTTCCCCACCCATGTCAGACTGCCTCCTGTGCGTACCACAGGTTGTTTTGTCTGTAAACAATTAACTAAGAGTAAGCCAGAAAGCTAATAAATAAGTTAACAGTTTGCACATATAGATGGTAGTTCCTGAATTTTATGCAACTTGTTCTGCACTGCAGATTTCCTTTCTGTGGCTACTTATGTGTATTCTTAAAAGCTGGTTCAGAGTCTCCTTCCAGGATCACATAGCACTGGAGGCTAGGTGGTTTTGGCTAGGGTCTGCCAATGATGCTGGGAAGGGCAGGACTTCTGTTCTGAGATACCTACTGCAGTCGTGAATGGGAGGTGTGAAAGTCACCTTCCTCTCTACACTACATCAGTCTTCAGTTCAGCCTAGTGATGGAATTGCTGTTCAGTGACTTGCTTCCTTTCCGTGCATTTTTGCTATTTCCAGGCCTGCCACCCTTCCTTCTCTCCCATTCACTCCCCTGAGTTCACAGACAATGGGTTTTTTAGAGTCAGGGGACCATCAATTCAAACTTCCAGATTAAAGGACAAACTTTAATAGTGGCCTGGAGGCATTAATCAGCACTAATTCATTAAATGCTGGAAGATAGCGGGAGCAGAAAAATGCTTGATTCAGAGATAAAGTAACTTAATGCTAATTAGATCTGTTGAGCAATCCAAAAACGTGTCACAAATTGGAAAGGACCTTTCCCAATTAGTGAAGAGTTCATTAAAAAAGACTAAAAGCTAGCAGGAGGTAGGAAAGAGCTTGAAGTGCACATATATATTTTAACTAGAATTGAAAAGAGAACTGTTATCTTAACGAGTTTGCTGATTCTAAAATCTTCTGTATCTATTTTGAACAACGGAGACAAGTACTAAGGGGTTTCATTCAGCAACTAGCAATGCATTTTGCCAGGTTCTTAGTTTACCCCCGTCAGTAAAGTATTCAAAATATGTGCTTAGCTTCCATTGATTTAAATAATTTTTTATTGCTGGTTTTATTAACAGTTGCAAGAATTCATTGTGTCTGATAATTTCAGTACAAATTATGAACCTGTCTGTTAATCTTTATCCATTTTATATTCTTACTTAGAGATGCATTTCTTTCTTGAAGAAGGCCTACTTCCTTTGCGTGGTAATGAAGAATACCTAAAAAAGTTGTTTAAGGCTTCCAGGCATACAATGACGTAAGAAAAAGTGAATGGACATGCCAGTTATTGTTTCTAATAGAATAACATTTTTTTGGAAAATGCTGTCCAAACCATGAATAAAAAGACAGAATGGGCCTGGAGAGTTTAAACATTTATTACAGAGGAAAGTTTTATCAATACAGGATATATACAACAAGTATTTTGTGAATCCCCTTGGGAGAAGCTCTCCCTTTGGAAACTTCATTCTGTCTAGCTGCTGAGAAAGCTTACACAAGGATGGCTTAAAGATTTGCAAGCAGAATGTTTAACTTGTGAATCTTTATGTAACTCTCCCCTCCTGTGTCTCTGGCAAGTGTCTTTTTTATATTATCCACTGACCAGCTGACTAGCTTTAATTGCCTTTAGCACTGAGTAACTGTACCAACAGTGAGCTAGACCATGCTGCCAGCAATTCAAGGGAATTAGTTGTTTTTTGGATAGTGTCAATACCTTGATGATTTTCTGCACACCCAAAGAGTTTGTGATCTATAGTGAGAGAAATGTTTTTCTATGCTATATTTTTCACATGAAAGATGGGTTCACAATGCTAACAAATAAGAAAGACACAAATTTGCATGCACTTACTGTGCATATGAACAACCACAGAACATGCAGGCATGACAAAAATCAGTGTGTGTACACAAACCATAAGGCAGTGGGGCTTCAATATTGGGATCCTGAGTGTTACTGTAGTGCAAATCGATGGAAATGATCACAGTTGACTAACAGGTGAAAAAGTGGAAGAAATCCAGTTCTTTGCATATTACTGTTTGCCTATGATTAAAAAAGAAATGACATGCTACAGCTAGAGTTAATATATGGCGTAATTCTGCAATCTTTCTCTGGCCAGACTTAAACATGAATTCCAAGCTGCTAAGCATCCTTAGTTTTCTAGGGCAAGTTGGTGGTAACAGCAAGTTTTTAGCCCTTCTACAAATTAGGGTCTATTAGTTTAACTATAAAAGTTGCCTCAATGGTGGCTTTAGAATCACACTGTTTCACTGTTATCTTGCAGAGTTTAGCACTCTTACCTAATATAAAAACATTAACTGATACATCTATGGTCTTGTAGATAAATTCATATCAGCTTCTGGAATACACTTCCTCCTTTTACCTCTCGTACTGCTGTTTTTATAATGGGACACCTTAAAAGAGACCTAGATAATCTTGTGACGTTTTCTGATGTGTAGGGTCAGCTTACAGATAGTCTCTGTACTATTCATGTATCTGCATGTGGTTTATATTTTGGAGCGTTTCAAATTACAGCTTTTCGTCTTAGTAAAATTCTTTTTTACAAACTTCTAAACTAATAATGTATGTGAAAGTAGGCCTGTCAGCTGGGCTTGTAAGTATATTTCTTCCTATTATGCCAAAATCAAATACAGAAAGGTTATGCATCTTACCCAGTATCTAAGGAGAGAATGGAGCTCTGGGACTTATGCGTCTTGCTTTCATATTAAAGCTGCTAGTCTAAAGGTCTTTGCAGCAGTCTGCTCCTGCTGCTGGTGATATAAAAAAAATAGCAATCTCATGTGTAGACATAATCATCCTCAAAATACAGATATTTCATTTTTTTATTGCATTTACACAGAAATCAGAGATCAAAATAATAAATTTTGGTCAAGCAACATTTTGCCTTCAAACATGACTGTTCCCAAATTAAATTAATTGAATTTTAGACAAATCAATTCATGCTTAGCATAAGGAGGGCTCTTGAGTTCAGATTGTCAAAAATCAGCTGGAAATGTTAAAGGTTGAGCAATTATTTTTACAATTGGCTGCCCATTCAATTTCTGTTTCTCTAATGGGGTTGTTCAGTGAGTATTCTACCAAAAGCGCGGAAATTGGTTAAGCTAATTCCACTCTGCAAAGAAGACGAAAACCCATAACATGGTATTTAGCTGCTTGCTTTTTTTACAGGTTCTGCCTAAGCTCTTGTACTGCATTTTAATCTGTATAACTTACTTCAGATAGTTTTGACAGAGGAAGCTCAGCTCTGACTTTCCATTGAGCCATGCTTCAGCAAAACACCTACACAATGTTCTTCAGTCCCATTGCCTTTCGTGAATAAGCATGCAGCTAAAGATAAGCTGTTGCTTAAATCCCTCCTTGCCTTTGACATTAAGGGGGACATTTATTAACTTGTTGCGTATTGTTATTGCTTCATTGATATGCAGTGAGTGACAAGGATTTATAACAAGTAGGGATCTGGATAAATATAATTCATAGCGAAAAGCACGATGTTTTTAGCCAGAAACAAAAACCAGCCAAGGATCTCTGGCAATCTATAAAATCACATTTAGCTGTAACAACCAGGTTAAAAAAAAACAAGTAGGAAAGTTCAGAATATCAGAGACTGTCTTCCCACATGGACTTTTTCTGTGGATGTGATTTGCCCTTGGCAATTTGTACCCACACCGGAATCAGTCTCTCTACGTGTTTGGCTACATGGTGAAACACAGCAGGGAAATGAAAAATCACCTCCCCACACACACGTTCCCTGTGGATTACTGTACAACTGCAAAAATACCTGTGCTGGCACAAGCAGGTGTAGACAGGGGTTAAAAATGGGGTAAATCCTGCTCAAGCAGCCTTAAGCAATTCTGCTTATTAATGTGAAATGATAGCTTCAGACTTTAGAAGCACTACAGACGTACCAATAAAGCCCTCAGCTAAGGCTAATGTACCCTTCTAGCTTGGGTATATAGATACAAATCATAGTCCAGGGACAGTGTCGTGGTTTAACCCAGCAGGCAGCTAAACACCACACAGCTGTTGCTCACTCCCCGCAGTGGGATGGGGGAGAGAATCAGAAAAAAGGTAAAACTCATGGGTTGAGAAAAAGACAATTTAATAGGACAGAAAAGGAAGGGAAAATAATAATAATGATAAAAGAATATACAAAACAAGTGATGCACAATGCAATTGCTCATCCCCCGCTGACGGATGCCCAGCCAGTTCCCGAGCAGCGGCTGTGCCCCCCCGGCCAACTCCCCCCAGTTTTTTGTTCAGCATGACATCATATGGTATGGAATATCTCTTCGGCCAGTTTGGGTCAGCTGTGCTGGCTGTGTCCCCTCCCAGCTTCTTGTGCACCTCCAGCCTCCTTGCTGGCAGGGCAGTATGAGAAGCTGAAAAGTCCTTGACTTAGTGTAAGCACTGCTCAGCAACAAGTAAAACATCAGTGTGTTATCAACATTATTCTCATCCTAAATCCAAAACACAGCGCTATACCAGCTACTAAGAAGAAAATTAACTCTATCCTCAGCCGAAACCAGGACAGACAGGAAGACTCATAGTCAGGCAGACAACAGAAAACATAAAGACCAATTAATTTTAAAAGTATTGAAGTTTACCTAATATACAATCTCAGTGTATAAGAAGTTGATCTGATGTAAAATTTTAGTGGAGTTTGAGTTACAAAATTGCATGGAATATTTATGACTTTTTAATGACATTCTACAGGGCTGAATATTAGCTATGTAATGTCTGATCCTCTAACGGTGCCTCTGCTCATGTGAAGCTGCTTTGGGAAGGAACTTCATCATGCCGGGGAATTTCTTTGACTGGGTATTTTTAAGTAAATAAACAATCAAAGAGTTAATTGCCTGGAAAAATCTGAGATATTAAATGAGTTTATTAGGCATACAAAGCTCTGTCCCTGTTCAGTAGTACTTCATCTTTCAGAAGATCAGGAAAGATGGAAATGACTGGGACATATGTCAGAGGTACAAGAGAAGAGTTTGCTGTGGCAAACTTACTATAGGGCACATAGGGCAATAAACAAAGGATGTCTGAATAAAAACCTTCTCCCAAACATAAGCCCGAGAGGGGAAAATAGTGGAAATTAATGAGTGCTTGAAATAGCGGGGAAAACGGTGAAACAGCTCTGGGATGAGGATGGGTCTGCAGTGCAGAAGCTGGAAGCAGAAGCAGCATTCCTCTGTAGAAACAAGTTGTCCCAGTTGCAGCCTGACTCCCCACTTGGGACCTGCTGATCGTGGAAACATAGCACCACTCCCCGTTTCCAACACAGTTTAATATTATTTTAGTTCATTTATTAGTAGGGAGTACATTGTGGGGCAGATTTATAAAGATACAGAAGTGCTTAACTCCTGTTGTTAACAAAATGCCTTTGAATATCAGCCATTGTGTTCTAACCATTTAATTTCTCTTGATTATTAAAATAAGTTACTTGCTACTTAAAATAACTAGTCAAGTCGTGAAAAGGAAAATTATTTCCTTACTGAATTTTAATTCCTACTTAATAATAGGCTCTCACTGGCTTTTGAATGTAGGATCAGTGGAGAGTTCAGTGCTTTTTAAGATAGATCTCCCTAACAAAAAGAGGAACAAAGCGTGTCCTGTAAGAATGACAACAAATAAGGCTTAATCTTGAAATCTGAGTCCTGGCTCAGTCTTTACCACATTGCACCTACTTCACAGGCCTAAATTCTGCTGTGACTGGAGTAGATAGATCCCTTGTCCATCAGGGAAGAGATGAATGAGAGAGGATGCTCTTAATTCATGAAGAAGGGGGAAACACAAGCTACGAACTTCCGGGAGTGTCACATTCTACAAAAATTATGAGAATCCTTGGGAAATGCAGAGTTATTGCCATGAAAAGTTGAAGCCTGTGTGGACTCTGATATCCCCTGTGGTTTATCCTCCCAGCAGGTTCCTTTGTAGCCGTAGTGATGGGGTTTTACAAGCCACAGATACTTTTTTCATATCAGGAAGGTCTGCAGGGCCTAGGCTGTAAGAAATTCTGTATTCTTTGCCTGCAAGAAAATACAAGAAAGAGCAAGTGCTAGAACTGTTATTTCCTTAATTACCAGCCATATTCAGTTGGACCAAATCCTCTAAAAATAGAATTGATTTTATTTAAATTATCACAATAGCTTTATTTAATTTAGAGCAAGTATGAGCAAAGCAAAGTATGACCAATCCTTTTAATTATTTATTGTTTTTCAGTTACTTTGTAATGTGGGAGGAAAAACACTTGATGTTTTTTCTTAAAGTGGCTAAATCCTTTTTCATCTTTAGCTTGGTTTTCCCACTGCTTTTGAGGGAGGTAGCAATCTAGTTTAAACTGTGTCAGCATTTGGCTATGAGTGAATTGTAGAAAATTATTTTAATTTATTTTTATGTTTTGAATAATATGTTAATAGGCAATCATTGACTTTTGCTTATGCATATAAAAACAAACAAACAAAACTCATGGGAGTGTGTAATGTTAAATCAGATGTTTTACATTTAGGCTCAAATCTAACTAATAACTTCTAAATCCGCTTTTGTATGCACATGCAAATTTCCATCAAAAGCAGTGCCAGGGACTGCAGGGTTGGCCTACCAGAATATTTTAGGACACTTTTCTATCAAATCTGAGTTCTTAGACCCAATTTTCATCTGAAAGCAGAAATGAGTCCATACAAGTCAGTGGAATTACAATTACAAAATTCATCTCACCCCTGAGATCTTATGCAAGCGAAGGGCAGAAGGAAAGCCTGGACTCCAGGCATCCTTTATATGCCCTTGCTCTGAAAAGAATGGGGAATCTGCGTGGTCTCTGGCATGTGTTGATCTGATCTGGAGGTGCAGCAATTTAGTTCTTTACCCCAGGATCCTTGTGGGTCTCAGGAGGTGGAGGAAACACGCAGCACAGTGGAGTTTGGCCATAGCCTATGTCACTGCGAACAGTCTGTTCCAGTTCTCTGCACGCAAAAGAGGAGTCCCTGAGCTGACGCTTCAGCAAATTAAGCTCCCCTTCTTTATGGTTCTTTTGTTGCTGCAGTACTATTAAGTGACGTTAGCATAAGGAGAGTTCAGTACTTTGAATTGCAGGCTTTGCTTGTAATCTCTGCTAGTATCGCATACGATGTAAATACTACAAGAAAATTCATGGAAAGATGAAGTCTCTGCAGGAAAGGAACATTTAAAAGTTCTTAACTGAAAGAATCAGGGAGGAAAGAAGAGAGGAGATCAGCATCACTGGAACTGAAAGATATAAAAGATAGACCATTTCCATCGCTGCAGTTCAGCAGCATGCAGGAGTTGAAGGCAGATGCTGTGTGATTTATTATTTTTCTGTGCGGGTAGTTCATATATGGTCTTTGTAATATACTGTAATTCTGCAAAACAGATTTGTGCCTTCCCTTCTGTTTTCTTTCTGTTTTACCTCCTACATATATAACTTCTCTGTGCATTTAATGATTAGGATATTAAAAAAGCTTTTGCCAGTTAGAGCCAGGTATTATGAAATACTCCTCCACTGTATTGGGAGTCTCCATTAAACAGTCTCTATTGGGTGTCTGTTAAACAGGGAATACCAGTCATATCATACTAAGAAAGTGATAAATTTATTATTGAAGCATAATGTAGCTGCTCAGAAACATTGGCTGTATTTTCTGCTTTGCTACTCTTGCTTTATAATCCTGGGCAAGTTGCTCCAAAATTTCTAGGTATCTAGATTTTGGTTTTATCCCATCTTTGGTTTTGTCTGCTTAAACTATTTCTCAGGGTAACGGCTTTCCCTCTGGCTTTCTGTGTATTTTGCTTTGCACTCTAAAACCCTGATCTAAAGTTGGGATCTAGGCACTGGTGCAGTTCAGTAATAGTGACAGATAACAGTAGCAATAAGTCAGGATTCAAATAGGCAGTTCCTCTGATACTTGGCATTTACTGTAATGTCAATACGCAGAAAGGTTTAAAGAAAGTAGTCTGAATCATGCCACCGTCATTTGTGAAATCTCGGAGCCTTCTCAAATTGAGAGTGGCATGCATGGCTAGTATTTGGATTGAGAACTCCAAGAAAACTTGAATAAGTTTTACAAGAGCCTCCACTGGGACTTATGAACTTCATATCCATAATATTCAGCTCTTGGTAGCAACTGTGTAATCAATGGTAAGGAAAGAGTTTGAGTGTTTAACAAGCACAACATTTGACATGACTAAAATATTTTATCTGGCCTCTGCAAGGATTTCTTTAAGCACCACTGTCATACAGTTGATTGCAATGTGAAAAAGGCAGGACAGCAGGCAGCAAAAATGCTCAATTCCTAACTACATTACAGCTTTTACAGACTAGTAATTCTGGGGCCGTAGTTAATTGCAGCTTTGGAGTTAACTAATAAAGATACATCCTGAGTCAATGCAGGAAGAATTTTTCTGTCTCAGACTAGATCTGGACAGTTTATCATCAGCAAAGACCCCAAGAAACTTTCTGTAAGGATACAGGGGTAGGATTCTGATATCTTAGCATGCCTAGTATACACCAAAGCACAGTTTATTTTAAAGTCAATAAGGATTCCATAAAATTTCTTGCAAGGATAGACAAAGCTGATCCCTTGTGCAATATGATTGTTTCATAAATTCTCTTGGCAGTTTCACTTGGATCAACTGTTCCTTTATCTGCTCTGCAGTATTGTGTGCTGCTAGAAGATCTCATCCACAGCAGTATGTATTTCACTGATAAGTGAAGTAACTGCAGTCACTTATTTCAGTAGTGTCTGTGGATACTGCCTGAGCTCTGGATCCTGTACAGCTGCATTCTGTAGAAAACTGTAACGAGCAGCTGTCATCCTGGAAATGGGTGGATCCTGATGGAAACTGGAAATCTCACAACAGCAGCATCACCAAGCCTAACCTTCTGAATTTAGGACTCCAGAACCAAGGGACTCCAGAGAAACGCTGAAATATGCCTAGTCCCCAGATTATCTATAATGCAAAGGTAGCCTGAAATCACAGCCTTCACTCCAGCGCCTTCTGGGAAGCCGGGGCTTTGCAAGAAACCATCCAGAAAAATTTTTGGGAAGCCCAGCAGCTTCCAGCAGGTCTCTATTGATATGATCTCTGTTTTGATAAACAGGTATTTTTCAACAAAAAATTATTAAAACTTTTTTATCATCTCTACCTCTAATGCTGAGCTGATCCTGATTTTTCAGTGCAGAAAGACAGGCATCAGTTAGGGCTATTCACGTGTTTTCTATAGAGAGCACAAAAACTAAAATCCATTCCTTACATGCTATGTTATTCAGTCATTTGTTCTTAAGAAAATCTGGCAAAATTAACCCAATAAATTTTAATTTTCAAATTTTAAAAATGATGTTTTTACTCCCTTTTCCATTGCAAGTTTCAAATCTTTCTACTGGCTGCATTTAGGCTTCTGTTGTAAGGCAGTTTCTAAATAGAGCCACAGCAGTTAGAGATAGTAAGAACTTAGTGAGTCATCCAGTTCAAGCCCTCTGCTAGGTTATATTTGAAAAGTGAAAGAAACAGGCCTTTTACATAAGGATCCTCCTAGTTTGAATGATGACAAATTTGCAGGATTGGTGGCTAGGATTTTGAATTTTGTTAAATAGTTTCATCATATAGGAAGCAATATCACTTTTGCTAATGATGGAAAATGAGGTTGGCCAAGTAGCCTGACATGATTTATGATGGAGTGCAGCGCACTATAAATTTCTTTAGCCTTTAATTCCACCAAGACTTACGATCTTTAAAACCAGAATTTCAAAAATTAATGATGTAGCAGTTGAATAAGTGTGAA
Source organism: Fulmarus glacialis (assembly GCF_000690835.1). Lineage (NCBI taxonomy): Eukaryota > Metazoa > Chordata > Aves > Procellariiformes > Procellariidae > Fulmarus > Fulmarus glacialis. The sequence goes on along the minus strand of NW_009220426.1, from coordinate 29,424 downwards.
AAGGAAGCAGAAATTATTTCCTAATGACTTAGTTAAAATGTTTATTTTAATCTTCAAAAGGGACCTTGCTTTTCAAAATTAAGACTCCTCATGGAGAAATCAGCTCTGAAATGGGATCGGTTAAAAGATAAGAAATTATTTATTACATTACATAAGCTGGTGAAGCTGGTGAAGGGTCTGGAGTACAAGTCTTAGGAGAAGCGGCTGAGGGAACTGGGGTTGTTTAGTCTGGAGAAGAGGAGGCTGAGGGGAGACCTCATCGCGCTCTACAAATACCTGAAAGGAGGTTGTAGCGAGGTGGGGGTTGGTCTCTTCTCCCAAGTAACAAGCGATAGGACGAGAGGAAATGGCCTCAAGTTGCGCCAAGGGAGGTTTAGACTGGACATTAGGAAAAACTTCTTTACTGAAAGAGTGGTCAGGCCTTGGAATAGGCTGCCCAGGGAAGTGGTGGAGTCACCATCCCTGGAGGTATTTAAAAGACGTGTAGATGAGGTGCTTAGGGACATGGTTTAGTGGGCATGGTAGTGCTGAGTTGACGGTTGGACTTGATGATCTTAGAGGTCTTTTCCAACCTTAATGATTCTATGACTCCTAACAAAGTGATGAAGTTCTAGAGATACAGGTTTAATCTCGTCTTACTTTGCAGAAGGAATACAACTTGAACGTCATCTGAATGTGTTTTTTCTTCCCTTCACCCCAGCCAAATGTAGCTACATTGCAGTGTTGCCAATGACCTGACTCAGATTTCTTCGTCATTATTGTAGGTAATGGAATGCTACAGTGCCACTTCTGATACCTTCAGGACTTCTTTATTGCCAATGCAAAACAAATGGCTTAAATTCCTGAAGCAAATCTGGTAGAAAAGCAAAAATTGGAACAGCAGTCAGCTCCCTGTCCTTCAGCTGCAACTCTTCAGTAAAACTTTGTTTTTGTAACTAGCAGAAATGAGCTGTAATCTGGAAAACCAGCAGTAACACATCTTTGGTGTGCAAAGTTAACGTTCTTAAATATCTATTTTAGAGTAGAATGGCATTAATTTATTTTGGTGGCATTTGAATATGAGGGTACTTGGTGATATATCAAGCAAGCAATGATGAACTTGTGAAAAGGCTAGTTACCCAGGGGGCTGTATATTACCGAGTCTTTGGAAATATGTACAAGGGAGGATAAAAGAGAGCTATGTGAGGTCATGCTCTTCTGAAAATGTTGCCAAATGCATAGCTTTCAGAAGAGTTGCTCCCCTAAACTACTTAAATGTCCTTATTATCCTTATCCTACATATAAATTAAGTACCGAAACTAGGATATGTGCAGCCCTCTTAGCTGGGCAGTGTAATATGCTTTCACAAGAAGGCAAGACTGAGAGAGACAGTTATCAAATGATCAGGAAATATGGATCGTGTTTGCTTTTTCCATGGGTTTAAAGAGCCAGAGAGGAGTATGGTCCATTTTTATGGCCTGAATATTCCTCATTATGACAGAGTCCTACCTCTTTTTCACTAAAATGGTGCTGAATCAGGCAAGCCTATGCGCTGTGAAGCAAAAAATATATGAATGTTGTTTCAGGACGGAAAGGTAAATATCCTGTTTCCAGTCAAATTCATGTTTCAGCACACAAGGATCCCAAATGCGCCAGTCACTACAGGAGTGAATAGTAAGTTACCGCATTTTTGCTGCTGCAGAATTTCACACTTAAGAAAGGACAGTCAGAGTAAGCCCCATAATGTCTTTTTGGATGTACCTTCTCCAGGTCAGGTATATTGTCCTGGATGCCTTCCCTCTCCTTCAAGAGAGGAATAAACCATGGCTTTGAACTGTATCAGTGGGGCAGTGAGTTTTTGTGCTAATCCTGTCCATTATCCCCTTATCATTACCTCTGCAAGTTCCTACGCTCAAAGCAGAGCTATATTTTTCCTACACTGGTGCACAGCTCCATGCCAGTTTTCTCAGTATTGCTTTCAAGCTTTGTGGAAATTCTAATGGAAGCACTAAATCATTTTGCTGTGGAAAGTGAGCCTGCTTTGGCTATTAGCTGCAATCAGCATTCACCCTTCCTGTTTTAAACGAGCACATTGCTCTGGGCTCCCCCTCTAAATACAACATTTTGCTCATTTTAGGTCTTGATTGTCTTTCTAGTAAATAGCTACCTTGAGAATCGCTCAGCAATAATCGCTATCATAGTTCGTCATTCCTCAAGACTGAGGGTTTATGATAAATTTGTACTGTATTTATATAAACAACGGCTAATGCAGTTATGCAAATTATTTCTTTTTGTACTGAAGAATAGATTATTAGCATGAACTTAAAATCTGTTAGTTAATGCTTTACACATTGTATTATCATATATGTTTATAAAATAAGACTGTAAAAGGCTTCCAACCACATTACTTTTGCCTTGCGCAACTCTAGGGAGCAGCTTACGAAACCATGGAAAACAGAGCCCACTGAGTTAGAGAATGACACTTTCTAGCTCCATTCTGCCATTCTAGGGACTAAACTTATCAAAATAGTGATGTGTCTGGGAATTTCCTCTTAGTAAGTGGGCTTTTGAGGTGGGAGAGTGACAAAGTGGCAGCACATTATTGGCCTTCTAGCTCCTGTCCTTGAAACACGATCAGGGAAATGTCTGTCAGCCACAGCATATTCTTTTCTGCAAGAATATCCCTTTGGGGCTGTGCCAGCCCATGATGTACCAGAGCAACCTCTATTAGATGGCTTTGTGCCATGAAACCAGGCCAATCTCTAGCTGAAGACAAAAGTCAGAGTGCAAAAGATTTATGGCCACTTTACTTTACCCTAAGCTGTACCTGCTCGAGTGCAGTTTAGAGTACAGAGTTGCTATAGGAACCTGGTGAAAGCACCCAAGGTTCCCTTTTGTTCAAGTGTCATTTTCAGTCCCATAACAAATACAATAATTTACATGGGGAAATGGTAATTGGGCTGATAGGCTGTTGCAGTTAATCCCTTTTGGGAGAATCCACTGAAATGGATTCAGAAAAGGAAGGGTCAAAAGGAAGAATAAGAATCTGGGGGGGAAGGGGACATTTTTTTATTTCGTATTTTTTTAAACATGTTTTCTCTTCTTCAGTGTTTGAAGGCAAAATAAATTTAGTTAAACTGAGTGGAAAAATTGTAAAGTGATGAAAACATGATTTGGACAAGAAAATAAAGGCTGTACAGAACATTCTAACTATAAGCAGTGGGAAGCCGCTTTGCTGTGCCTAGGTGCTGCGTGACAGCTCAGGTAACATGGGGTGTCAGAGCACAGAGGTTTGGACTGTGATTTTTAAACTAATTTGTCTGCTTTGCATTGGAGCAGATAAGCAATGTTCATTTGATCCATTTTTCTACTTCTCTGTAGTAAAGTCTAACGGAAGATGAAGCATGGAGCTAGGACTAGTAACTGTTTCAGAGACACTAACAAAAATACATCTCTCTGCCACCACAGTCAACTGCCCTTTATAAGACCTATTCCCATCCCCACTGAATTCTGACTAGTGTAGCAACATCTGCATCTAGGAATTAGGGAATGCACCATTTTGGTCAGCATCAAACAGCCCTGCTTTGGATTAAATGTTTACCAAACTGTTTACAGACAAAGGTACTGGAATAACCGTCTGCTCCATCTTCTGCTGTTTGCACAGTAAATAATACAGGCATACAGCTATTCCCTACATATGCAGGTGTTCTCAATGCATAAAAGTATAAAGTCTGGTTTTCTGCCTGCCTGGGCAGGCTTATAAGTCACAGACAAGAGTGAACCGATGAAGAAGGGTCTGGAGCACAAGTCGTATGAGGAGCGGCTGAGGGAACTGGGGCTGTTTAGTCTGGAGAAGAGGAGGCTGAGGGGAGACCTCATCGCGTTCCAGAACTACCTGAAAGGAGGTTGTAGCGAGGTGGGGGTTGGTCTCTTCTGCCAAGTAACAAGCAATAGGACAAGAGGAAATGGCCTCAAGTTGCGTCAAGGGAGGTTTAGACTGGACATTAGGAAAAATTTCTTCACTGAAAGAGTGGTCAGGCCTTGGAACAGGCTGCCCAGGGAAGTGGTGGAGTCACCATCCCTGGAAGTATTTAAAAGACGTGTAGATGAGGCGCTTCGGGACATGGTTTAGTGGGCATGGTGGTGTTGGGTTGACGGTTGGACTTGATGATCTTAGAGGTCTTTTCCAACCTTAATGATTCTATGATTCTAAGAAATATTTAACTGTCAAAGGAAACTTCCACCCTTCTGTGCTTACATCACATTCAGAGACAGTTCTTGCACACAAGGCTTGTTTTAGGAGAAGAGCAGGAAAGTAATTTCTTTCTGAGTGTGCAAATATTTTGGTAGGCTAAACGTTAAGGTAAGATTAGATTAAAATAGTTATTATGTAGCAAAAAAAGTTTCCAGGTTATATGGAAAGAAATATATGGCTTGCAAATCTCATTGCTTTTCCTTTTTAAACTGAAAGCGCACAAGGATCAACAGGCAAAACTCACCATTTTTGCAAATGGCCAAAATCCCACAGGCTCAAATAATACAGTCTTTTCACATAATGGCTCTCTGCCATCCTGTGGCAAGCATTAAAGCAGAAATAGCAGAACTCCTCAGATCAACTCACTAGCACTTGAAGTGTTGTTTAAAAACAGATCCTCAATCCTCAAGTATATAGCCAGCTAAGTCAAATCTGTGTCCTGAGCCAAAATCGTGTCCTGAAACCACTATTGTGACTAAGCTGAGGATGGTATTAGAAGGTATTAAATATTTATTCGGGGATTCTGATGATGCTGAACATTTTTTCCTGTGGAAGCTCCTATCCCAGTGACCGTAAATGAAGAGCAGGTTCAGCAGATGGTGACTTGCTCCTTTTTTAACCAGGCTTCTGTGTAAATGGAGTGTGGCATGGATCTCTGTATGCTTTTTGACTTTGAGAGTGTGTATGTGTGCTTTTAGGTTTTAGTAAGTGTTTAATTATGAAACCATGTGTCATGATGATGATATGGATTTTACTGCCTCTTTAAAGATTTGGGAAGTTCTTGAAAATTTAGTTTGTTCACTGATTTCTGAAATTAACACTATTTTTGTAAAAGGAGTATTTTGGTGTTGATTTTTAATTAAATGGGAGCAGCCGCAATCCTTGGACAAAGCAAGATTTTACTAGAGTCTTTAATTTTTTTGCTCTTTTCTGGTTTTGTTTCTCCACCATTAGGCTTAACTTTCCTGACTGCCCAGAGCATTAAGATTTCAATGAAACTGAAAGACAAAAGAGCCAAGAGGTAACTGAAGAAGGGCGAAATGCAAGGTTCACTTTGCAAACAGTTCTGTTGAAGTGTCGAGAGTTCAGCAGCCCCAAGCACCTGCTTACCATTCGTGTGCTGAAGGTAGCAGTCCCCTCAAACCTGCCAGCAGGACTGCTTGTCCATGTGCTCCCTAACCCATTTTATTCAAAATTAGATGGACATGTACTGTTGAACCAGTGAAAAAGGTACTGTTGAACCATTTCAACTGATGTGCCTCGTTTAGACTGATTAGATTAAGGAAAAGTCACACGAGCAGCCTGAGCATCAGCAGATCTGAGGAAGCATAATTTCTACCACAGGAAGTTTGATGATTTGCAGCGAGGATTAGATTGAGGGTGGCAGCATATTACACTGGCACAGCTGGAACCAGAAGAGAATGTCCTTTTATTGTCTAAGAGTGGTTAAACCAAACCAATACAGTGTCTTCTGTCTCCTTAAAGTTCATATCCTTGTAACTCACCTGTGAATTTGCTTCTAATTTCACATTATTTTATAAGGCCATAGAGTGGTCTTGTAGGATCCAGCTTTGTAAGTTGGAATGTAATTGAAGATGGTCGTCTTGTATCTCATTTTATGTAAATTCTCCTATCACCTAGTATCCAAGTGCCTGGTAACCTTTCATTGGGAAAGGGAACTTTTTAACTTTTGAGGTTTGTTCTTTCGCTCATTATTTTCCTAGGTAGGAGACTGTGTAGGCAGAACAGTGTTTTTGCTGGTAGAGTTCACAGGTTTAGCAGACTGTTTTAAATTACACTAAAATATATTTTGGTTTCTAAGCCAAAAACAAGCTACTTGCAGCATTGTCTAGCTTAACTTTGTCTTCTGCTTGAAGTGTTTCTAAGCTGAATATAATGAAGATCTATCCTAAGAATTCCTAAGGGATCTTTTCACACAGAATCTGGAACTGATCCATGGGTTTCCACACTTTAATCAATGCACCGTCTAATATCGATTTCCTTCAGAAATCAAAGCAATTTGTTTCCCTTCCCTGGAGACTTTGGGTTTTTACCTTTGGCTGCAGTCCTTGAATTAATATGGAAATTGAGAACATCACTTAGGACTAGTCTCACATGCAAGCAAAACGTGCAGTTGCATGAAGCCAGGTATCCTATGCACGCTCAGAGACTCAGATGACTGCTCTGTCTCCTTCTCTGGCAGCTGGACGACTCATGCAACTCTTTGCTCATCTCTCTCTAAGCTTCTTTGTCTAAGGAGCAGAATAGTAAGTGACTTTTTACTGATCTCTTTTTTTTCCCTTTCTTTTGATAGCTCTTCCTCATGTCACTCTGGAGTAAAGGTCAGCAGAGTTCTCTCTGGAAATTTGCTTAGGCTGGTAAGGTAATAAGGAGCTGATTACAAGCCAAAGAGCAGCTATGTGGAAAGCAGCCATCTCTCCCATCATTAATCCACAGTCGGTGACTGTCTATCAAGCAAAAAGTCTCAGATTTGCAGCTAAAGCCTAATACCTTTCTTCTAATCAGCATTTCTAAGCTGCCAATAAGAATGATCATAACATTGCCTGTGTGAGGTTTCCTTTTATCATTTGGCAGTGTCAAGGCAGAGTGGCTCTCGCTTTATACTGCATAAAACTGGAAATGAAATACTGGGGAGTCAGATGTCAGCATCAGGGTGTTCCATGTTAGAATTACTCATGTAAGCCTCAGAGGACTGAGGATCTTCCTTGTCACTGTCTCTGTGTGCATGCTGTGTGCTGTACTGATGTAGATACAATTGAGCATAAAGAAATACATAGCATCACAAGAACAAGGGTACTTGCAGCAGTATAGAGGTCATCAAAGTCATTCTTTTAAATGCTATATGTGATCTTGTGAATTTGTCACAATGCCAAGGGAGTTGAAACAATTCCTTCTGCACACAAAGACATGAGTGTAGGCAGTGATGTAATTAGTTAGGGTCATATCCAGCCTCATTTGAAGGGTAAGGTTCTTGGTGGTGTTAAATGACAATCTGTCCTGAATTTGTCATGCCCATATGTCATCAGTAACAACTTACAAAACACACCTCTCATTTTAGATCCAAGTTTGCATCTGTTCCAAGCAAAACATGTGCCATCTCCCTGTATATTCCTAGCAAGTCTATATTAGACAACACACGAGTAAGCTGAAAGTGAAACAGGAAAAAATCCTTTCTATATTATGGGGAAATTAATCACAAATCACTGTCATTTTTGCCTGACTTTACATGAATATAAAATCTCAGTGGAGAAAACATCTCAAAATACTTCACTGTATTTCAGTGACATATGAAAGGTTATTGTAGCTTATATACTACACCTTAGGAGAAACACATTTTCATATATTTTCCAGAATGTGATGGTAAACAACATATAATTTGTCCTGGGGGCGAAATCAATAAAAAAGGTATAAAAATTTAGTAACCAGTGACATCATAATGGATGCTTCAGTTGTGATTTGTCCATCTGTGTTTCATTGGTTCATCATACAGGTAAGGGACATCTTTAAAATAAGGATCCAGGCTAAGAGCAATCCTTCCCTGGATACTGAGATGCCAGACAGCTGATATGGTTTATGAGAGGTTGTAGCTTCAAAGGAATTGATTTGTAAATGTTTTCTATTTTTAAATATGCAGCTGGACATCTAGTGTGATTTACAGAAGCATCTGACTGGCTTAGATGCTTAAATTTCACTGACTAACAACCAACGTTTAGGTGCATCTACAAATCTCCCTAGCTGTTTCCCTTCATCATTAGGCACATAAATGCTTTGTAAAGCTGACACAAAAAATTCAGGGCCTAATTTTCAAATTCTCAGATATCATATGACATCAATGGCCAGATTTCAAAAATGCTCTTTTGTCAGCATCCTGAACTCCTGCAAATTCTACAAATTCACTCTCATTGTTTGATATATGCTTTTTCAGGAATTTTGAACTTCTAATCTGAAAAAAATTAAGCCATATTGTAGAGAAACCTGCAGTCGCAAAATATAAACATTTCAACGCTAATATTTACAGTTAAATGTTTTTTACAGTTACAATGATGCAGAACAAAAAAACTTTATAGTATAATTTTGCTCTAAATAAATATTGTTGGTGCTTTGTTTGCTTAGTCTTAGTGATTTCTGTATCAAATACACTTGTTTTACATTTTAAAATACCTTTTATGAAGTGACAAGTCAGGGGGAAAAAAAGTAAAATATGTCTCATATGTTATTGCTAAGAACAAAATTTCTGAAGGCTAGACTCTTTAGACTTCTAGACCTATGCAACGCCAGTGCCTTCAGGGAGACCCTACAAAGGGAAGTAATGAAAATGCAGTAATTCTGCTGTTGTACAAAGTAGTAATAGAAACAAATTTTCACCCTCTTAGATGCATCAATTCCAGCAGGTATGGGAGAGTGAAATTTTACTTTTAGCATTTAAGTGAGCAGCCATATCAGAGAGCAGCCTTGTTGAACAAGAAGGTGCCATGATTGCTTATCAGAACAAGACTGCTTTAAAGAGTGGGTTTAAACAACGGTGCTTTATTCAATATTCAGAACGATTTGACTTTCCAGATATTTTTCTAAGGGAAGTTTCTGCTGAGATGGCACCGAAATTCCAAGTTGCAGAACTGAGGAAGTGTTTAAGATCCAGTTATAATGAAAAAAAGAAAGCAAATGATGATCTATAGAAATGCTGTCACCATAAACATGGTGACATTTCCAAGTGCTGCCTTTGTTATTAATGTTCTTATTTTTCCTTGTATTTACACTTTGGTGGTACAAGGTCACGCCATATGCTAGCACGACTTTTGGAATTGTTTGCTGACATGAATATTAGTATCTTGTAGAGTTCCTTCTCTTCTTCCTTCTCTTTCTCCATTGTCCCTGCTTCCTGTTAGCATGTCGATATGAATCAAAATTAGGCCAAAAGGATTTGAGGTGATAAAACCTGAGATGAGTTATAATTAAAGTGATAGAACTGTATTGCTGAGCTCTGCTGTGCTTTGAAATATTCTGCCAACTTACTGAAAGTGGATGAAATGCGCTGTGCCAAATTATCTGCTTTCTAAACGGCAAGTCTTTCTAATAGGAGAGATGTTACGGATTTCTAGTTGTTTTACAAGGCTATAGTTAGGGCTGCAAGCTCCTATTTTTGGATACTTCAGTGACTGCTGTGAGAGTTTGTGCGCTAAGTAAGACTGGGAAGGCAAATTCACATCTTCCAAAATTAGCACCCTCTATGCACCCATTTTTCTGCTCTTTGTCCCATTTTGTGCAAGACCAGCTGCCCTTCCAAGGGTATAAAAGAAGGTGCTATCTATATGTATGCAGTGTTATGTATTGTAGAGCATTGAAATGGATTTCCTCAGCAAATGCTTCAGAGTGCCTAATAGTATTAGGTTTACAGTTAGGCCTGGAATATATTTTGTTTGTTTTACTAGAAGTTTACTGGTTTTCTGATATTTCTTTAAAACTAGGACAAATACTTTAAAACCAGACAATATAATCAGCAAGATTTTGGGGAGAACTTCATAATTCAAGAGAAAGTAAGAAAATACTCATAAAATAAAAAAATCCCTATCTTCATATATTCAAACCTCAAGTTTAGATTTTAAACTCACAGCAATTCAATTTCATTTTAGTAAGATTCAAGGATATTTTAAAAAATAGTGAGGACCTAGAATTGGCTTCTTATTGAGATGCCAAGCATGTATAAATCTGACCTGATCCAATACAAGATTTCCTAATTCAGAATAAGCCAAATGCAAGTTCATCTCAATTATACATGAAAATGACTCAAGGAATGTACAGTTTAAAACATTTCAATAAAGTATGTATGAAATTGAGTCATTCCACCATGTTGTTGTCACAAATGAAACATGTCAAGGACACCACATTAAAAAAAAATTGTGGGTGAATATAGAAAACACAAAATATAATTAACTCTGACTGCAGTTAGACTCACATTTTTCTGCGTGATTAAAATTTAACCCAAATAAATTAAAAATAATTGAAAAAATCTCCCAGCAACCTGAAACCTCTTCCTAAGCTTTGTACACTTGCTGAAGTTTTTGTCCTGTAGTTGTGTTGACTCCAAGCAGATAATAGCTGTGAAGGTTCCAGCAGTAAATATGGCATTTTCATAAAGGTCTCAGTAGGGACGTGAAGAATATAGTCTTATCCCGGTAGAGCACAAAACACTCTGGGGGATCCCCAGGCAGAAATAATGGTCGGATAAAAGGAGTAGTCACAATCCCAGCTCTTCTCATGCTACCAATGCCACTTAAGGCAGACAAAGTATGTTCTTCAGATCAGCTCATATATACAAGTACCTCTTCCCACCCAACCCTGCCTCTTGCAGTAACTAGTTAATTCAAAAGCGACAATGGTGATTCCACTCGCACCTCTTTTATAGAAAGGCCCGGCCACCCCTCCCTTCCTGCGTTGTCAAACAGGAGCAGTTTCAGTGGTTTATCAGTGCTACTCACTGGTACATGTGAGAGGAGAAGAAAAGAGGTTTGTGGCAGAAACAAAACCACCCGCAGCTAGGACAAACTGTAGCCTAATTAAACTTAACTGTCCCCAAGTGCTTTCTTGAGAATAGTTGCTCAAAATTACCTAAACTAATCCACTTTCTTAAATCCCCCTGAGGTTTTGTTTTCCTCTCGTTTATTAGGATTTTACCTTTCCAATACCCATGATTGTGATAATGTTGCTTTTGATTTATACTGAGGAATCTGCAAGCAGAATTTGGCCACTAGGCATTTAAGACAGAACTACTCACCTTTAGAGAGCTCTTCAGCCTGAGAAATGTTTTCATCCCTTACCCACTAACATTAATCCCAGAGCTCTCCATCTGCTAGCAAGTAAGGTGCAAGCTAAACTGTTTATTAGAAGTTTTTGAGAAAAGCCAAAGTTAGGCATTGAAAACAAAAGTTCACACTGACTTGAATAGCAGATTCAAGGCCCCAGAAAGAAAATGAAAAAGCTTTCTTGTTAATGAGAAAATATAATCTTCTATTTATATAACTCCTTTTTATTCCAGAGAACCTCATCAGTTTTGGCTTGACCTTATCTTTCTCCCCATTTGTTCACCACTTACGTATTTTCTACGCAGTGTCTCACAATTAAGGGGATTGTAAAAGCAGAGTTAGGCCCTTTATAAGTAAGTAGCTATCTAACTATAAATGAGTAATAATCTACCACTTAACAAAAGCCTTTAAGAGGGCAAAAGAGCACTGCAGTGTTACATAATGGCTGTCACAGCCGAGTTCAGGACAGGAAGAGGAGGAGATCCCAAAAGGAAAAGGGAGAATTTAGGTGCATAGATAAAATGAAATTAGAAAAATGCAGTTTGGCTATGCTGGCATTTCAATCTGGGCACATAATAAAAGCTCATTGGAAATTTTCTGGAGGAATATGTTTCCTTTGGAAAATGCTGATAATGTCAAAATGTAAACATTTGGCCGGACTATGTACTATGGCAGTGCCCTCCCCAGAAATCAGGCAAGGGAGGGAAATCTGCCTGGCCTTGGGCACCCTGCCCACATCCAGCTATTGGATCCCACGACCTGCATTGTCCAGGCCAGAGCTCACCCTTTCCCCAGCTGCTTTTTTCCCCTGAATTTTAGGCACAGAACAAATAACCGTTCTGCATGCCAGCATACAGAATTATCCATGCCTCCCCTTTTCAAGCCACTGCTAAAAAAACAATTTAGGTATTCGCACCACTGTGGCAGGCCTCTAGCCCTCATCTCCACATCATCACCACATCCCAACGCATGGAGTGTGCCTCTGTCGTGTAGCCCTAAGCAGGTGGGACTTACCCTGTGCCACATGCTGTGATGCTGGGCACATCCCACATGATTCCCCACCTTTTCCCATGTGCTCCAAGGACTTCTGTGTTCTTGGGAACAAACTGAATTGGCCTGACACTGAAGAACTGCTGGCCTGGAGAGTCTCATAGAGATGGGCCAGAGAGCTGCTTCTCAGTTAATAAAAAGCTGAAGGGAATTTTCCCCCATTTTTCTAAAAAAATAATAATAATAAAAAAAAATCTGTTAGTCTTCACAGGAAATATTGAAATTTCTGTTTTCATTATGAAACTGGATTTTTTTTTCCCCAAAAGAAAAACAAGATTTTCTGCAAGAACTATTGCTTTGGTCTAACACCACAAAATTGAGTTTCTTTCTATTTTTCTAACAATGAAGTCTTCAGACTTCTAGTCTTTACAAAAATGTCAGGGACCTTGACCATGTGTGTGTTTTATTTAACTTTAGGAATAGATTACAGTTTTTATGAAGCCTGATGGATGCATATACTTCGCCCTTGACCGCGTTTCATTTCATTGGTATTCCATTCATTTTTCCATGGCTTTAATGAACATACTTATTTGCAGCCTTATTTTTAGCACAGAATTGCACTGGTATAATTTAAAATATGCATTTAATCTAATATGGTTAAACTAGTGAAGAAAAACTTAGGTTTCTTTTAGTTCAATTTGAGTGGTTTATTTTTTTCTTTTTATGTGAAATTGTTAGAAATATTTTAATCTAGTTGGCAACAAGCTATTCTTCTCACTAAAATAATAGGATATGCAAAATCTTTTGCATTGATGTAATTACATGGTAGGGAATCTGGTTTATCTTGTATGAATGCTACTTTCTCATATAATCATCCTATGTGCACCAAAACATTTAAAGATACCTATAGATCTCCTTGCTTCTGTTGAAGAATCTATTTGCGAACATTTGGCACTGGAAAATAATACAGCCTTAAAAAGGCTATTTTATCTGCTTGGCAGTCAATTTTCTGTTTAGGTGAATCTGAATAGTATAAAGGCTGGTTTTTTCCATTTCAAACATATACGACAATGGCCTTCTAGACCCTTTCCTAAGCAATACAAGACATATCTAAGCATTATATTCTGCCCTCAAAGTGTGGATTTATGCATAGAGGTAATAACTGTTCACAAAAGCAAAGCCTGGGGCTATCTACATTAACAATTACTCTCCAATATTTGCTAAGGGCCTTTGATTCCACTCATCATTGTGCTGTTACAGCTGCACTTCGGTGGTTATAGAGTTTGGCAATTGAGAACATAATGTAGAAGGTAAAGTGAAAGCAGTTATGACCCTAATCGGTTTATGGGCTAGATTCTAGTCTTGAACACCCCTGAACCCATTCAGTTTGCACATATATAATGAACACTTTGTAGGAAAAAATAGAGATGAGACAGAAAGAGGATAAACACAGACTTATGTACCCAGTAAACTAGAGGAGATTATTTTTCTATTTGTGAGCTGAGTATAGCTGCACCCCACAAAATTCAATCTCTGCTTAATGTGATTCTCTGCATACTTTGATCAAAAACACAGGAATGTACTAAAGAGAATAGAATTCCTTCCCTGCACCCCCTGTTCTTTTGATTGGCTTTGATCTCTGAGGCAGCCGTTACTTGAAAACTTTAAGAAATAGATACATAATTAATAGCAATGGAGCCAAAACTGTGAAACTCTTAAAATGTAAGAAAGAATTTTTTATAACAAAAAGGACTATAATTTTATTTCTTCCATGCAAACACTAATATTACTAATTTTATATAATATACTTAGCACATTAGGTTCCTCTACCTCGTGAAGGAGGAAAACTTTCAGTGGCAATACCAGGAGCTTGTTTTGAGTATTTGGGTACTTCAAGAACCTGAATTTGATTTTCAGGTTATGAATGGCCCTGAATATCAGTAATTTCTTTTTGGAATTCTTCAACACATCAAGCTGTTGCAAAGGCTTTGAAATCTACTCTTTTCACTGAGATTTCTGACCCACTGGAGGATTTTAGGCAAGTGACTTCACCTCTGTGTACCTCAATTTCCCCATCTAGAAATTGAGGATAATCTTATTTCTGTATATTACTTTGAGACCTACTGATTGCAAGTGCTGCATGAGAACAGTACTATTTTAATAAGAATTTGGTTTGTGCAATGCTTCCATTTTTGATAATTAGAACAGTTTGGTTTTAATTCAAAGTGATAAGAAGAGACTTAAATGAAATAGGGCAGTTTGTGGCTATACGAGATTCATTTTTTTATATATAATTCTTTTCCATATGAATGTATACATTTCTTTTGGGATTTATTGTATACGAAGTCTTCCTGAAAAGTTCAGAGCTCTCACCTCCCTTAACTGTAAATTATTGCTCTATGCAACAGGTCAGACTGTGTGCTGCCCTGAGAAGCATCTAATGATATTCTTAGAAGCCTGTTTTTAATCATTTCAGAGCATTGATAATATTTTTAACATTTTTAAAGATGCAGACTATCAAAAAAAAAACCAGGGATTAAAGTACCTAAAGAAAAATTACATCCTGTGTCTCCAGCAGGCAATAATCTCAGTCAAATTCGAGCTCTGAGTCAGGTAAGATTTACTCCACCCCTCTTCACAGTCAGTGGACAGGGAATTTTTTACTATGATTAGATCTGAGGAGCTGGGTTCCTGTAAAGAGTTTACTCATGAGCAAGAGAGAGGTGAGATCTTGTTGTTCGCATCTTTGCCTGCTTTTCACAGCTGAGGAGCCAGCATTAACAAGACTGTTCTGGAGACAAATAGTGCCCTGGTGACACTAGACGGAGCAAGAATAGCAGCAGCAGAGTTGCAGGTAATCCTGCTCAGCCTTAGGTTTCACTGATCAATCAGCAGAGCCTTGGAGAACTGGCAGCCAGGAGAGTGTCTGGCTCTTCATCCCTATATGATGATTTCTGTTCCTCCTCATCTTTGGCATGTTTTAGTTTGGACCTTGTTAGATATGTCATTCAAAGCATTATGCATTAGAGGCCAGGCATAGAAGCATGTGCAATTAATAGTAGCTTTATAAATGTCACTGGCTGGTATCTGCATTGTTGTGGCACACAAAACGCTGTTCTGAACTCTGGACTCCTTAAGGCACAAAAACAATGAGTAAAATTGTTTAAAAATACATGCCTACAGAGCTTCAGGTCCTTGTGCTTCTCTCTGGAGTAAAATGTATTAGCTCCCAGGGGAACTGTGGGAAATTACAACTGCTGTTCTAATTTTCTCAATAAAAGAAAATTTAAAAGCCCTCAGCAAGCACTCAGGAAATGGCACTTTGCATTTGATGGTTGATCATGATAAAAATATTTATTCAGTGGAAGAATAACGGCAAGAGAACATTTTAAAGGCTTTTATATAGAGATTTTTTTCCACCCAAACTTACGTCAGACATAGGCCTGTCAATCACCTGAAATGCACATTCCAGAAACCTTTCCTAAAAGTACAATGAAACTATTCTTTGAGAAACAGGCAAGTTCTGAGTTTGCTTTTCTTTTTTTTTTTTTTTTTTTTAATGGTAGCTGTTTCCATTGTGACATTTGAAAGTTCAGATGTGACATTAATGATTTGCGAAGATGAACTGGCCAGTGACTCACAAATGGCTCCCGAATTCACTGTTCCAGGAAACAGCAGGCAAAGGAAAGCTGTAGAGTCTGTCAAGAGTTCAGCTGTTTGATCTGCTGCCTAGTAAAATCTCCAGGCACTATGCCCTGCTCTAACCTGTTCCCTATTATTTGTAGTTGAAGCTGTTTTTGAGTCAGTCAGCAATTATATATTGTGTTTTCTCTTTGCTACAAATCTAATTAAAATAATACTGGTACAGGATTTATAGTTACGTATTTGCTTTTCTTGGAAAAATGTTTGCCTTGGCTGAAATAGGGGTAACATGGAGGCCACAGTGTGATAAATTTCAGCCCTACTTTGCCATCTAATACCACGCTTCTGAGATTATCTTTTCTCAAATGTTTCTTTTGCTCTAAGCCACAGGCCTCAAATTCAGAGATGAGCTGAAATAACTGCTGGCTGAAAAAGTTATAGATGATACAGATATCCACTGGAACTGGATTTTAGAGACAACATTCGGGTTATACAGAAGGGAACACCAAATTATATGTCAATAGGCATGGGTACAGTTTCCTGTAAATGTTTTGAAAAATATAATTGTGGACTAATGCATTTGGGCTAAATTCATGGCTGCCCTAAGTGTTGTGACTTCAGTAGTGTTTGCTACCACGAAATTCTGACCTTCCTGTATCAATATTATCAGAAAACTTGTGGAGAGTGATGTAGCTTTCAGAATTCATGGAGATTTCAGCATGTTTTGAGGAGGTCCGAGAACACTGCAAAACACATTCAGGGGATGATCACAAGAGAATGCAGACCCATTCCTTAACAATATATATCACTTAAACATATGGTTGGTCCAGAGGCTTATTATATTGTCACATACCCTCATCTCTCCTGATTTCTTTTGCTTGTATGTGGTGCAATCTGTAGATTCTTGTTACATCTGACCGAAAGAGGTACAATAGCAGAAGAGGGTGCCAGCCAGGAGAGAACTTCCCATGCTTAGGCATCGTGAAGGGCACATCTACACCACAGAATGAAATTGAGAGCAGTGTAACTTCTTTAACGCAATGTTCTTGAACTAATGAATCTGCCTGTGAAGCTGGTGTTATTACCTCAGATTTGGCACCACATCAAAGCAGCTACTGTCAAGACCTCAGTGCTGTGTGCACTGTCTGAATGTCCTAGTGCTGGTCAGCAGTAGTAATGGGTTCTCCCCACAGTGTGTCTGTTGCCATAGAATGCTGCCTGCATGATTTTTGTGTAAAAGGCATAACTAAGTTGAAAGATATAGCATAGATCAGACTGTATATGGATGTGTAGATCCTGAATTATGTCACAGCCCAGAGAGCTCATCAAACTAAAGTTGAATCCCCTATCAAGCCATAAACAAAGGCAGCTGTTCCCAAGGGAACTGGGTGACATGAACCAACCACAGGTATCACCCAGTGTGGTCATGTACCGGGACCAGCTGCACAGTCCACCAGCATCATTGCAGCTGCCCCCAGCTCTGTGTAAGCCATCAGGGCTTGCCATGCCGTGGGCTGGGATTGCTGTGCCGTGTCACTTGGAGGCACAGCACAGGCGATCAGCCTTCGTTTTTCTCCCCTGTGGTTTGGCACAAACAGATAATAGGTGGAACTAAAATGGTTAGCACAGGTTTATTAACTTTGAGGAAAACAAATCATAAAAGGGTAAATTGAAATTAACTGGGTTGAACACAGGGTAAATCAATAGGATTATACAAGGGTCACAAAAAGGGAGGACTTTCTTCTGTTCTGTGACCTTTTGTTTGAGGAAACACACGAGACAGAAAAGAAAAGATTCTGAGCTCTAGCTAAATAGCAATAACCAGATGTTTTTAGCAGGTGCTGTAAGCCCTGAACAGTGGGATTTTGCTACATGATGTCTTATTTGTCTAAATCCAAAAAAGGACTTAGACTAAGGCCAGAAAGATGCAGGTGGCTATGGGCGCTGCTTCCAAAAGCTCAGTGGCATCTCATTTGCTCCAGCTGGAATGCAGAAGGAAAATTTCTTCTCAATAGACAACTGATCTAAGAATAACTCCCTCAAACAGACTTTCAGGCTTCTTTTGTACATAGATATTAAACAGAAGTAATTCTATGACTAGCGACAAATTTCATTGTTAGGAATTTGCAGAAAGTTCTTGACGATTTCAGTTCACCATCCAGGGCACTTTATACTGTGGTTGCATAGTGTATTTTAACAATGTCTAAGGCTGCAAGCTTGCATGAGCTATTGCTGCAGGCAGCAGTTGCTGCAGTATCTACCATATTACTAGAAACTGATTGAAATACTTTTGAGTATGAAATATAAAATTATCTGTGCAGTGAATCATACTCATTTTCATAAATGTATCTGTGCATATATACACCAAAATTGCAGTTGTCTCTTTTCCTGGAATATAATGCAATTGATATGATACCTTTTAATGTAAGACAAACAGTTGTTTATGTCCTAAAGCTAATGGTGAGTCAAGAGTAACATCAAGATCCAGTTTGATAAATGGGCAAATGCTGGGTTAGAATAAGGTGACTAATAGTACAGTAGAGAACACTGGTAGCTCCTGGGAAAATACAGTCACTAATAACCTAGACAAAGTAACTCAAATGTTAATGAAACCTCCCGACTGTGCTTCGGATGTGGTCTGGATGAGTTATGAAAAAAATGATAGAAAGCAACTGAGAAATAATCTGTTTCTTGGAAGTCTTAACAACTTGATGAAATGCAACAAAAATTGGATTCAACCTGGAAAAATGCCAGCTAATCTATCTCAAGAAAAATAATTCAAGTTGTACATACTTACTGTGAGGGACAAATCTGGAAAGCAGCAATGTGAAGGACTGAGAAATTGTTGGAGTGCCTGTGCTCATGCAACATGAATAAGGAGGTAATTGTTCACTCCATACAACTCTGATAGAATACATGCATTTCTACGTAGCTCATTACAACAAACAAATTGAAGGTCATTCAGTGTACAGCAGAAATAGCTACTGAGGGATTTTTGAATAGACAAAAGAGGGAAGATTGCAATGGATCAATATTTATAGGTTGGTGAAAGGAAGGTTAAGTGGTTGAGAATCAAAGAACTTGCCAACAATCTACAAATGGGATAAGCAGAAAGAAGGAAGAGGAATTATTTAGGATGTTCTGAGGCAGAAGGAAGGAAGAAATGAAAATTTAGGCTGGACTCTAAGATAAACACTCTGATACAGAAATGAACTATACAGTATAAAATTCTCCCAGGGAACTATTTAAACCTCATTGCTTGGAGACTTGGACAAAGTCTTGACTAAATATATTTCAGTGAATAATTTATTTCTATTAGCATCAGGACATGACCTTCTCACAAATTCACATTAATGTCAGTGCATTTTGTATGTGCCTTAAGAAGCAGCAGCAGAGACTGGACTGGCTGTTAGCGCTTGCCTGGGGTACAGCGAACTCCAAACAAAGGCAGTTCAGATCCATGATAGGACCTGGGACCACTCCGACCTCCAAGATGAGTCTGTATAGATCCACATTGAGTGAGTACTCACAAAAGACTTTTAAACTTGTAAGTCTGGTTGTATTATAATATAAACTACAGCAATATCTATAGCCAACTCTAAAGTGAACACAAATTTTAAAAATCGTGTCTGTCGTTGCTGTTTCTGAGTTTGCAGATTGTGTCTTTCCTTCCAGATTTACTTTTTGACAACTCAATGATTTTCTCTTCTGGTCCTTAGGAATTTTCTTCATGGGAGCACTAAGTGTCTCACTGTCTTTGCTTGGGCTACAGGCAAAGCTCCTTACTGTGATTTTCTCATTCCCCTTTTGCCATATTGTGCCAGTGGGACCATCTTCAGCAAACAGGCTCAGTTGCTTCCATGGCAAGGAGCAGTCTCCCCGTGGGCTCAGACACACTTTTAGGAATATTCGCAGACTGAGAACGCCCAAATCAAACACACACTGTCCACTGCAAACTCCCATAGTACTCATATCCCATCTGTAGTTCAGACAGGTTCAGACAAAATTAAAAGTCTCTGGACTGTTTGGTATCATACATGAAAGTAGTTGTGACCTCAAATCACAGATGATCCAGATAAAAAATACTAAAAGCTACTACTGCACCTAGCACTGACAACTCTGTTGGAAGTCACAGTTAGGTGTATCACCTAAAGGTGAATCAAAGACAGATTTCCCACAGGAACCTTTGCAACCCAGTAAGATACTGGTGCGGGGGAAGTTTTTGGTGATGCTACCAAAGTGTGTTCATATGATGCCAAGAGTAAGTTATACCTTTACATTCACATTATTATTAAATTTAGTAAATAAAAGACTATGCAATTATATTCCAAATCATTTGGGGTGACTAGCATGAAGTAGCTTTCTGTTGGTTTTGTGTTCTAGGACAGATGAAGAGACCATTTTCACTGACAGGATTCTTTTAGTTTTCAAGTGTGTTTTGCCCTGTAGAAACGTCCTCTGGTGTGTTTGGTGTTTTGTTTTTTTTTTTTAATGTCAATATGGGAGTACAGTGTGTGCCCGGGAGCGAATAATGACTCTAAGATGATTACCATGTATTATTGAACTATGGGATAATCGCTATCCTGTCAAAGTGTCAGTGTGTGTATTTCATCAGCCCCCATGTGACTGCGGCTCCTGTGCTGAACTCCCAGTAGCTTTCTTCGATCTAAGGAGAATAGTTTTCATGGTCAGCTGCTGAACATGACCCCTTTGGAACTGCAAACAGCATAAAGAAAACAAAGGTGGGTAAACACTACTAAGTCACCCCCAAAAATAATACTTTTTTGTACCGTTTGAAGTAAACCTAAGCTGACTTTTCAGATGGCAACATACTGGTGGGACTGGTAATAGTGAACAAGCTGAGGCGTAAGAAAGTGCAAACTTGTCAAGAAATACAGCTAGTTCTGCTTTTCAGACTGGCTGATAAGTCAAGTACAAGGCACCTCCCTGATGAAAGGGACCCGTACCGCATGCTACAACTGCTTTTGCATTGGTCAAAGTGCAAAGCCTGAGTTTGTGCTAGGGTCTCCAGTACGTGCCTTCTGGTGTTTAGTTGGCTAAGTTAAGGACTTTAGTGGGCCGAGCTCAAGATCAGCTCCTTTGCTGACACGAACTACTGCGAAGAAAACTAGAAGTGAGGGCCTGCCCCTCCTTTCCCTTGGGAGTTACTTTTAAGCTAAGGGTTTACTATTGCTTTCCCCGTGTTACTTTGCAGCCACGTTGCAGCTGTGTCTGTGCCAGGCTCTGACCTCCAAACTTGGACCTGGACCCAGACCCACTGGCTGGTCTTCCTGGCTCGGAGCTGCCTCGTCACTGGGGACTCACTGGGTGATCACTGGGCTTGTCTGACCCTGATCGCTGTGCCCAGCCCCGATCCTGACCCTGACTTGCCACTCCACATCCTGGCTCCTTGGTGAGGTCACTGCTCCGACTGGCCTCCTTGTCGTGCTCACCACCCAGCTCACCTTCCCTTCCACACACAGGTGCTCTCTGACAGTTTGTCACTTTACTGATTTCATGTACCTGAGTAACTGAGTTAACTCTCCTTGTTTTGAGGGTTCAAAATAAAGTATGTGGACTTCTATAATAATTGCTTTCCAAGGTCCAGCATGTTGCATAGTCAACAACTGAAGTCAAATTTTTAAGTAATGGTGTATTTTGCCCAGAGGAGTGAAACTGAAGGCAGATAGAGATACCCTGTGAAAGGGTATGTTCAAACTAAGTTCACCTGCTGATAGACTTTAATTTCTACCATCCTGCTGCTGTGTCTTTTCAGCTGTAAGAGCTACTGTACAAGATAAAAGAACAGTGGCTTTCTCCACTGAAAAATTCGTTTGTTTTGGTTTTTGGGGTTTTGCCAGGGAGCCAGCATTTAATCACTAAGACATGTCATGCTGCTAAGCTGCATGACAGCTCGATGCACCAAAGGATGCTCCCCACTGAAAATGTAAACTATTTATGCTGTATATTTTTCTACCTAAGGAATCTACAGGTTTTGGCTAGTAATGGCTTTCCTTTCTTCCAGCTAAATTACAAAAAAGTGTCTGCATTTCTATTCTGGTATCATTGAAGCTCAACAGCTCTTGTACTCTTATCTTACTTTACAATATATTTTTATTCTCTATGATCATTATTTTAAAGCATGAAGGCAATAATATGTTTTCCCTGTGAAAAAAATATTTGTATATCACACTAGCCAAGCTGCCGCTTTCTCCTGCTCTTTCTGGCTTCTAACATAGCTCTTAAAGAGACCAAATGACTGTTTCATCTCCCAGCTGTGCAAGATGCAATTTCTGAAGTGGAACACAGAGGTTTATGGCCCATTTTAGGCACCAGCAGGAACCTACTACAGCTCAGAGTCTGCAATTACAATATCTTAGACTTCTCTTTATAGCCCTTGCTGTATTTTTATACCTCCATTTGCCCCTACCGAAGATACTATGTATCTTAATCTACTTTTTCCGTATAATTTCCCTGTCCTATATCCTCCCTTTACTTCTTGTTGGGGTTTTTTCTTGACAGCACTTTGCAACAAATGATTTTTCAAAGACTCTAGGTAGTTTCTGACCACCTGAAACTATAAATCATTTCTCTGCTGCCCACCCCTTACAAGGCGGCTAGCTTCTAGCTCTGGTTAGGGAAGACTTTTCCTTTTATCTT
This sequence comes from Fulmarus glacialis, assembly GCF_000690835.1. Lineage (NCBI taxonomy): Eukaryota > Metazoa > Chordata > Aves > Procellariiformes > Procellariidae > Fulmarus > Fulmarus glacialis. The sequence goes on along the minus strand of NW_009220426.1, from coordinate 7,077 downwards.
GCCGCTCAACGCCAAAATGACCCTTGCAGTCTAGGGAAAACCACTTCCCACATTGCAAAACTTCCAAACCTCTTCTGGATTGCAGGACCCAAAACACTGTTTTGATGCCATACGTTATTTGAATTCACCGATTTTGAAGAAAAACTGTTCCTTCTATTTTTCAGATGTATTTTGTGATCACTCCTAATACAAGGCAGACCTTTTCAGTTTTAGAGAAGTAAAGCACTAAATTTGCATTATGAGATTAAAAACCAAGTTAGAGAAGTGAAAGATAAAAAATAATGGAACAGTGCATTTAAGGGCCTGACAAAAATCTATTTCCCTAGTTGTCACTGAAATTTCTCAGAGGCACATTCTGGCAGTGGGAGCCGACAAGACAGTTCAACCACATCTGCTTGAAGTGTTACTTTTCAGGACCAACCTTCTCTTGGACTATCGACCTTCTGTTTAAACTTTCGATTGTATATATGCTATCTAGCATTAACTAAGCCTTATAGCATTTTTGAACGTGCTACGTCATTTCCTTCCAACTTCTCAACTTAAGGAAACATTGTATTGGAGCTTTGATTAACTCTCACTGTCAATGGAGATACAGATTAGAACTTAACCAGACTGAATTGTGCTTGTAAGGATTTTATTGATGGCTTTTTATAGACAGTATGTTGACATTTCGTACAGATGGAAAAATTTGGTTTTCTTTCTCCCACTTACTGTTCTCCTACACATGTACACACAGTCCCTCATATATATATTTGTCAGTTTTAGGAGGATCAGATCATCACAATTACAAGAGGGGAGTTTTAAACACCAGTGTTTTAAATTTGTATGTTTATTCCTCCCTCACAATCAACTCAGCACAGAGTTACATCTGTAATTAGTTGCGACAGCAAACAATTCCATTTGCATATGTAAGAACTTCATTTGCGGTACAAATTATCATCCTCCTTAGGGCAGAATTTGCAAAGGTATTTACATGCCTAACCTACTTTTATGTTTTTTGAAACCTTCTTAGGCACTATTTTGTGACTTTAGCTGCCAATACCTTTAAAAACAGAATTTGGTATCAGTGTCATAGAATATGCTACAAAATAGAGATGAATGGAACGCATAATTTTCATTTCAGTTTATCTCTGCATTTGATTTGGGACACAGTATCGGAGGTTGGTTTTTGGTGTTTTGTTTTTTTTTTTAGAGAGAAATTCTGGCTCTTGCTGTACTTTTGTCATGGGTCCCTTACTTCTACTCCAAGTCCTTGATTGTTACCTGCACGCATACACATCTTTCTTTCACAGAAGTATCATTTTTTCACATTTCAAGCTACCTCCTCTTTTCTTGTTTCTGCTTTAGATTTTCATTTGTTTCAGAGCTTCTGTTCCCTATGATTTGAGTTCAACTGCCTTAATAAGACAAGAATCTAGAGAAAATCAACAGATGTACATTACTTACATTTCAACAGCCCCAGCCAAACAGTGTCTGGACTTTGACACTTGATTGCATTGATGTGTTGTGATTAATGCTTTCCTAATTGTAGACAGCAGTGCAAGCACAGAAAGTTTAATGACTTTCATGCTTGACCTGAAACCTGCTGAAGTCAATGGGAGCCCTCAAAGTCTTCATCCAAAATCCATCAGAGGCACTGAACTTCCCATTATAAACAGTGGCAGTTGTTTCTGTCTCAGCCTTTGTAACTTGTTCACTGAGCCAAAAGGCAAACTGGAACACCAGGCAACAGATTTTACTTACAGATTTTAAAAGTTTTATGATACAAATTGGAAACCTCTAATAATACATTATAAACCTAAGGATAATTATGAAGTTCAGAGCAGATGTAATTTTTTTCTTCACGGCTTGTTGATTTATTTGCAAATCAGTCCAGCTTTCTGGGTTTAACACTGTGAGGAATTCACCAAATATTTAAACAAACAAATATCATATACATACATCAGTTTGGCTATTCCATTTGGCTTCTGTATTTGGTTGTTGATTGGAAAAACAAACCTCATCTGTTGGGAGACTAATGAATGTCTACACATTAGGGTCGCTACTTATGGCTGTTAGTTACTGGAAATATACCATCCAGACAACACTGGAATTAACTTGTCTTTCTATTTGCAAAAGTATTTGTTAATCACTGTATTTCCAGACAATTCTTGAGATAAAAATTAATTTGAAATCATACCATACTGACTCAGCTTATCAACTTTAATGGGAGTTCCACTTGCTTAGGACAAAACTCACTTTTTGATACATTTTATTTGTTTTAAATATGCTCATGCCTTAAATGGAAGCACACATGGAGATAATTAATCTGTATTGTGAAGTTGCCAACTGTTTAACTCTCCATGAATTAATTAAAGCAGTTTCAACTTTTAAATTTTAGTGTAGTTTAAATAGTGGCAAATTTTAAAGAAGTTAAGAGGCTGCTAATTAGTTTGTAACAATGGTTACATGCCTGGATTATTGCGAGCAATTAAGAAAACAACTTCTGATATTTGTTAATTGCTCTTCAGTCAGTATTTATTACACATGCTGCGCAAATAGAATATTAGAGCAACTGACCATGAGATACAAAAAGAAATAAGTTGTTTTACTAGGAATAGAAGAACTCCAACAGGTTTAGATCTTCCAAATACTTTAGAGACTTCTTTGAACACCTTTGGAAAGTTTATATATGTGACATGACAATTTAGAAAGATGAGAATTGCTGGAGAAATAACTTTACAATGAAAACAAGAATACTGTTCTACTATGGATGAGAGACTTAATAATTGAGAGTAGTTGCATGCTTAAAGTTAAACATCTCCTTGTAGTGCTTGCAAACTTGAGATCAAATATTCTTACTGTATTTTGCTATATGCTGGAAATTTAATTTTGGGCTGTAAGTAATGATCTACTCTGCTGACTGGAAAGTTGCGATTGCTGACTGTAAGTTGCAATGACTTACTCTAAAATTCAGAAACTGGGCTGACTCTCCCTTGCTATAAAGCAGTAGATACTATAAGTCTATGGAGTGTAAGAAGCTGGAAAATTCAGAAAAAAACCACAAAAACCTATCTGCTCGGCATACCTTCTGCTAGGTCCCTCATGTTTCATTGGAATTTGCTTTGTAGGCAGTATTTCTAGATATGTTGCAAGCCGTACAGGTGGGTGCATACATATTGTCTGTGTTATGATTACCACTAAGTTGCCTGACTGGTGTTCCTGTCAAATAAGCAAACCTTCATTCACGACAGCCTGTTTTTTCATATGTAGGTAAAAATTGTCAATGCCAATGTTTCCTTCAATAACATTTTCAGTCTCACCTGAAGCCTTCAAACACTTGTCACTAATCTGCAGGCACAAAATGCTGCACTAAGTACACAAGCAGTAATCCTTACAGCCATACAAAGGCTCAGCAGTGCCGCTGCCTGCAGTTTGACAGAAATTGCCAGAAATCAGAGGGGGTTCTCAGTTGACATTTCTTAACTATTATTTCTGTTGTATTCCAACAGGGTCTAATTGTTGATTCAGAGCCCAGGCAGTTTCCACAGTCCGTCTTTGCATATTTATTACATATGACCAACTATTCTTTGTCTGCACATTTCCAGAAAACTGAGAAGTGCAAAGGTCCATGACACCATAAGCAGGTGCTCAGCGTATCTCCAGGTAAGTGTACATGTTGCTGAAACCACACTCTCCCTCACAGACCATGCCAAAGTTGGACTTAATGATGAACTTGTTAAAAAGGGAAATGCTTGAATGGGCATGGCTTGGGTTGTTCCATCACTCTGAGTTTGGTGGTGTTTTCACACTTCCTCCATCATATTTGGTGATTATGCCTGCAGAGATAATGTTTTCCTCAAAGTGGAGCTACTAACTGGCTAGCAATTATTTTGTGCTGCACTTCCCTTCATCATTTTTGAGCTAAAATAGTATCTTGGATACCATGTCATCTTTGAACCATCCCTTTGGTGCTTCATAAATTAACAGAAAGTCTGGGCAGCAGGACTGCTTTTGGCAGAATTTGCCAAAAATCTGACAACACAGCTGGAAGTATAGCTCTTCATGTTAATTCTCATTAGTACTATTAGTTTCATCTTTCTTTGTCCAAAGAACATACTTAGTTGAACTTTCACTCCCATTTGCAATAGGCTAAAATTTATCTCAAATCTGCCCAAACTTTGCAGAAAATAATACTTTGACAAGCATAATCTTGGAGGAGCTAATGTTTTTGTCAGTGATAAAATGTGGCTCTTGACACAAAATCCTTTCCTCCATGTGATTTTCTTGTAAGCTTCACCACTGATATTGGATACTTGGGAACGTTTGAAAAGCAGCTTGACCTTGTTGCATTCAAACTATGCTTACTCGAGTTTGATGAAAATCTGCTTAGTATTTCACATATCCACTTTGAAGTTCTATCATGCCTATCAGTTTTTGGGTTGTTCAGGGGTCCTATCACTGTGAGTTTGACCCTGGGTGCAAAGCTAGCTTGGCGTAAATTCATAAGTTTTGTATTGTAGGAGTTACAGGCTGCAGGATGGATTCTGGGAGCTGCTTTTTATCATGCATTGACCTAAACTGTCAGAAAATTTACATCAAACTCATTCAGACATGTCTGGTTTCAGAGTATCTGGAATGCTCCTCTTCAAGCAGGGCTATGTGTTGACTTGTATCACTTTCTCCTGCAGAATCAGGACGCTTCCTGCCCACCCTCTTTGTTTATTTAGCATATGGGATGAAGCACTATTCATCCAGGCAGTTCCTCAGTCAATGGAACAGAAGATTAATAACATCATAGCATATGGAGCACGCCCCCTTCTCAGGCCTGGGGTCTCTTAAGCTGTATATATACCCCTGGGTTTATTCCATACTGTTCCATTTAGCGTTATCCCTGCCTGAACTGCGGTGGCTGCTATATTATTTTATCAAAAGTATTTCCTATTGGGTAACTGAAGTAAAACTAGCAAAAATTGAAAAGAAAAAAAAAATAATCCACCACTGAAAACATGCAGAGATATTTTTAAAAGCACAGTGGATATCCAGGCAGTATCCCATGAGAGAAAAGGATGGCAAAGGCTTGTGTGTGCGCTGAGTGAGGTGGAACAATGCACAGTACGCCATAGCCTTGCTTTGCTTCTGACAATAACCTGACAAATAGGAAAGAAAATTACAAGTTCATGCTCACATACCCTCCTCTGGCAAAGCGATTTCTGAAGATGGAATTATTCAGAGTATTTTAGTTTGTTTGATTAAGATAACTTCAGAATCTGTTGGGCCCAATTAAAGAAAAGATCACTTTAAATATCAAGTTAACCCTCATGTTCAAGGACAACTAATCTACATTCTGTGTGTTAATATGATATAAATTACTGAATTTCCTAAAATGCAATTGATTTCTACTCATAGAAGAAAATGTCTGTAAGAAGAGTCCATAATTATAGGTGGTTCAGCTTTCACCATGATTTTTTGCTGGTACGTTAAGTCCAGAAGCCATAACACATTTAAAGTGTTTATTCATAATGTCTTACTTCTTGTACGTGTGTGTATGTATCTGCATATTAGACTGGAGAAATGCTTACACAAGCAGAGTTTGTGCTTTAAACGTTTTTTTTTATTGCTAGCTCTTTGTATTTGCTAAGCAACACAAATTAACTCTTCCTCAAAGTATCGCTCCCTCAAATAAAACTGCCATTATTTGCAATTGTGCAACACAGTTCAGGACATTGCACTTGCAGTGAGATTCACCCTGGAAAGGCTCCCTTTCTGCACCGGATCTTTGCAGGTGCATTAAACTTCCCATGTCAATCTGTCTCCAGTTAGTCTTAATGTCTAGAAATTTCCACCTAGCGTTCATGGTTTTTTCCCACCATGAACCAGAAATCTAAGTACACACCTGGTCTTATACAGATCAGGAAGACTTTAAATCAAAAATCTGACAGCTGCTCAGTATATAAGTAAGTGTTATGCCTCCTTTATCTTTTGTTATATTAAAACAGGGGGACATGAAATGAAAATAAAATATAAATTTGCCCTTCTAGTGTCTTCCCCAAGCCTGCTATACCAGTGATATCCCTGCTGGCTTTGAACTGAGCTTCTGAGACCAGTGCCTTTGATATGATCCTTGCCCTCTCAGCCCTCCTCCTTCCTAGAGGAATTTGTGTCACTGATCTGCTGACAGCCAGATTGCTATTTTTTCTTCAACGTTGTACTGAGGGTAGAAGTGACATTATGCTGTTTGCAATGGGTTTTCTCTTCCTTCCCCCCCCCGCCCCCCCATCCTTCTAAAATTAATTGTTGAATGTGATGCCAGGGACAAATTATTCTTGAGGACTGAAGAACGGTGATCTTTCTAATAGACTTGGATTAATTCCAGCTGGTTTTAAGCACCTTTCTCCATTAGCTAGAAGAGGTGATTAGCATGAAGAGCCTCCTGAGTTAAGTGTCTTTTTAGCATCTAAAGTTAGCGCTGGTAAACTGAACCACCGAATCCTGCATTAGGCCTATTTTAATGGCTCAACTATAATCTCAGTGCATTATCTTTTCCTGAGATAATTGCCCATTTGTCCCTTTGTCTCAGTACAGCTATTCAGACAAACAAAGCCAGAACATCTCTCGCCCGCACACCTCTCTGTTTCTCTTGTATGCATTTCTGATGGAAGGCTGTCAGAGGGACAGTTCAAAGAAACGACATGATGAACATTGCGGTTGTTTACTTCTGACGTGAGCCCCCGTCACCGCCAGGGTAAGCTCCAGCCCCACACAGCTCTGGTGTCTGTGATGCCCGTTCGTTTATTCTCTTTGCCCTAATTTAATGCAAACATTTAAGAACGGACTGAGAACTAATCGAGAACTTCTTGACTGATGTGTTTCCTCAGATCTGAAGAGTCTCTACCTTCGAAACAACTACGCTTCAGTTAACGTCCAGAAAAATGTACTTGGCGGGATGCCCCTAGGCTGCGCCTCCTCGGGACGAGACACGCCGGTGGGGAAGCCCTGCCTTTTCCCTTTAAAATCTGTGTTTGAATCTCACTCTTAGCACACAGGGACGCGGTTCGCGCCGTGAGCCCGGGACGGCCGCACTCGCCTCAGCGGGCG
>NW_009220425.1:0-39130 GCF_000690835.1 Fulmarus glacialis | reverse complement strand
AAACCAGGCTTGGAGGAAAGAGGTGGGAGACACTTGGCCAGTCCCTGCTTTCTAGAGAAAAGTCACTTTCCCAGACTGAGTGTTTCTGCCCCAATTGCTTCAGGTTGGCAGAGGATAGCGGGTGCCCTGTGAGGGGACTGAATGTTGCGCAGCCTGCCATGAGCCACGCCTGAGGGGAATTTAATGTTGGTGTCCTACAGCACACTGTATCATTACAGGTCTTTCTGCCCCTGAAAGCGGGAGGATTTAAATCCATTAATTTTTTTTAAAAAATTATAAACCTGGTACCTCTCCTAGTTATTCGTTTCGTTGTGAGGCTTTTCAGTTCCCATTTGAAAAGAGACATCTCATCCTGGGAGCTGCAGGGCAAACTCCATCTCCACACGCACAGGAACATGCTGTTGCTGGGCAAGGTTGGTGTTAATTTAACTTTGGGAATAGCAGGAACAATAGGACTGGAAGGGGCCTTCTGGTTCATCAAACTAGTCCTCTGTTGTTAGAGGCACCTAAGTTACATAATCCCTTTCGCAAATGAAGCTAGCTCTATCCTAAAGCCAGCTAGGTTATTTTTGTCCCCCTGTGTCCATGGGAAGGCCCTTGGAGAACCTCGCTGCTGTAAGGACATCTCCATCTGAGGACCATCTTGCTCACCATGGAGCATTGCTCTTATTAATCCCAAACTGCACAGCCTGAGATCTCATGCTATTACATTTCATCTTTTTCCTAATGGCCCAGGATCATACAGGTCTTCCCCTGGAATACTCTGGCCTTCCACATGTACAGCTCTGCCCTTAATTTGTGTCACCAGCACAGTCCTACAGCAAGATCATTGATCTTGTTTGATATTTTTAGCAATCTTAAGGTTTCACCTTGAGAAATTGTGCCAGTTACATGCCAGCAGGCTCCGCTTCAGCACAGCTATCATCTCCCATTTTGAAGGGAATGCATTGGTCAGGGCTATCCAATCTGGGTAAATCTATCCATTCCCATACGGGTTTTTTCAAATTCAAGGATGTATATGCAACTCATGTTCTTCTATCATATATTTTAAGGATAATGTGTCCCATATTGGCTGAGAGCTTTGTGAACTCCAGCCCTCTGGAGAACACCTGGATGCCACACCTTACTATGGCTCTTATTAGGGTCTCAGCATAGGTTCTCTATGTTTATAACCTCCATTTTCTTTTGCTCTAATTCCATGCAGGTTTTTGGACACAATTAGTGTTGATCCTTTCTACAGGATTTGTTTCCATCTGACCTCTTGGCAGGGCAGGACAGAAGAGGAAGAGTGCAAGACCTTAACTACTCATTGCAGAAAAATCCAGAGGATCTCCTGTTTTCTTGTATCCTGACTGTCGCATTGATTGTGTGAGTATTTCAAGAAGGAGGAGGGGTCCTGTTACAAAGAGACCTGTTTCCCACCCTCTTTTTTTGGTACTTCTTAGAAGGCCTCTTTGGAAGGGACTAATGGCCCTCTGGGACAAGCCCCCTTCTGCCAATAACCATAGGTCAAAAGTTAAACTGAACAGCGAAGAATGAAAACCGGATAAAATACACTATAAATCTTGACATTCTAATTGAGAACTCTCCAATGCAAACTGCAGTAGTGTGTCTGTTTTACCTCAATGCTCTACAAGAGGCCAGATCCCGCTTTCCTTAATGGCTTGAAGTATCCTACTGATTTTTACTGGGACTTATCACTTGATTAAGACAAGCAAGATTTGGGGCCTATGCAGTCTCCTTGAAGAGACTTAAAGTTTGATAGTTAATGTAATGTCTCTTCTGCAGTTATAGGAGCAGAATGATGTTTTTGATTTCACACTAAAGGCATTTTCATCTCATCTTTCAGGCAGAACTGACGTGACTGTGTATGTGTGTGTCTGGGGGCAGAGATTTGCAGGACAAAAAGATCTGTGGACAAATATAGCTCACACAGAGAATTTCTTACTGAAGAAAAATTTGCCTGAACGTAACATGTCATCTAAAATGTTTTATAGATATTTTTGCTGTCTGAGGTAAACGGGGGAGGATTACACCTATTTTACAGACTGGTGAAATCAGCGCATAAAGAATTTAAATGACTCACCCGAGATTACACAATAACTCAGTAGCAGACCCTAGCAGACATTTCAGGAGTCTGGAGTCCCAGTGCTTGGAACACTAGCCCAAATTGTCTCCTTGGTCATATCATCTCTGTCAGACATGCACCGCTTTCAGACACTTAGAATACATACAGAGTCAAAAATAGAAGAACAGAGCTTGTTTATTTCTCTGCTTATATATTAAACATTAGTTTGCTTCCAGTGAATAGTTTTGTTGTTTACATTTTCATAGGAATTCTGATTATTGAAGCAATTCATTCCAGACTTTTGCTATTCCTTTTCACAAAGGAACATATAGGTACTGGAACAAAACTACCACTACTACAAGCAGACCAGTGTGGTTCCCATCCTGGCAGTTTGAGAGAACAATCTTGTAACATTAGAATAAAGCAGCTTTTTATTAATCTTACACCTTGGAGCTCTTCTCTGAATAGGAAACTTTCCCAAAAAAATTGTTTTAAATTATATCCCTATACTCTGAGCTAATTTTTTTCAGCCTGGTTAACATCATAAAATGGATCATGAATATGGCCTTTGAAAATTATGCTAGTTCTGTGTAGCTTATACAGTCTGTATGTGTTGGTGCAAAGAAAATTGCTCGTACTGTATAGAATGTGTGTGCCAGAGAAGAGAGAGAGGGTTAAGGAAGGGAAAACATATACTGGAATGTAGTGGCATAACAAATCTATCCCTGATCTTGAAAGCTCCATAGTGCATGAGTAATGAAACTAAAGGTGAATTATTACATATTGCACTCATAATTTACAGGTATGTGTGTATTATCTTACAGCATAAATATTCCATTTATGCTTTGTGATGATGTTTTTCTCCATATAGGAAAATAAAAGTAGTATTAGTCACATGTCTATAGCTTTGTCAGTGGTTGCAAAATGTTTTTCTTTCCAAGAGGAAAGCATACTGAATAATGCAACACTTACATTTAGGCTGTTTTTTCATACATTGACACTTTCAAAATCTAGAAACAGTTCTTTTAATTTTAAAAGCTACAGTGTCTGCTCCCTTTATTCCTGCCCTTTATCATCTTACACACCATGTTCTTATAGACAAGGGGGGAAAAAAAACATTCCAGTGTCTAATAAATCTGAAATCCATCAGGGGCCGCAAAGCGTTCATTCTCCTTCCTTGGTTCAGATCGTGTTACATTCAGCAGCACAACAAATGCACTTTGTGCACAAGCGCCAATGGATTAAGCACTTTGGTTCATTTTTCCAGGGTGGGAACAGATTCCATTTTTTTAGTTTTGAAAATTTTTAATAAAGAGAAGAGCTGCACAACTGATTGTCAAGCAAGGAGAGGGGAAAAATGTATTACAATAGTTGTTTTTGAGCAGAATTTTAATATTGTTAAAGGACTTTAAAAAATATTTTATGGTACCAGCCTTCCACAGCACACAGTGCTCTACCTTTCGTTTTCTGAGCTAATTTATGAGAATCTCTCTGTGTGCAGGTCTCAGTAGTCCTTTTTTTGTTCTTAGACCTTTTGCTGCCTGTTATAGTGAAGCTGCACATGCTGTGCTTTCTCAAATGGGAATTTTACTTTTGTTCTTTCCTGTTGCATTTCCCTAGAATAAAATATTTTGGGGAAAAAATTAAGTATTTTATTACTATTTGTGTAAGGAAATGTAATGTGGGGCCAACTTTTTGGGCACACTAGGATTGATTTTCTAATACATGATCTCACAAGTGTGAGAGATTTTATTTCAATGAGCTCAGTTCACAGCTACATACCTAAAAGAGGAGTAGATTAATAGGTGTCAGGCATTTTAATAGTTTCTTTCTGACCCTTGTAGACAAATTTTTTTAGAAGAGCTAAGCCCTCAGCAAGGTGAGTTCTTCTAGAAATCAGAAGCCAATTATGCATGCTGAACCCTTCTAAAAATGATAACACTTCTTTCAGATACCTGCATCTCCGTTTCTGCTTCTGTGAAATGGAAGCATTAATAACAAGCCAAATCATTACTAATGAAATGATCAGTGAATGATATCTATGAAATGCTTTTAGATTCATGGATGCTAAGTAACATTAAAACAAATAAATAATTTGTAGAACTCACCTGTGAAGTTTAAAAATGTGCATGAAGACAATCTTTCAAAATTTGTTCCACACAAGAAGTAAGTTGCATTTATCAAATCCAGAGCAATTTGCAAAGTGAATACTAATGAATGTGTATGGTTTTAAGGAAGAAGCAGAAGTTAGCTAATCTAACTAGGGCACTTTCACATGGCACAAGTTTTCAAGTCTACAGGCACAAACGTTGAAGAGCAGTAGCAAAGAAAAAGCGACAGGACAGATGTTCAAAGACGAACTTTCAGATGGACACATGCTGATCTAAATGATGTGCTGAATTTGTGTGTACAGAATTTAGGGGGGGTTTACATTCATGCATGAGCCTTTTCGTACATACCAAAATTAAGCACTTACATATATACAAATTGGCAGATTTGAAAACATCTGCATTGAGTGGTATGCAGATACGTGGGGCACAGCTGTAATCAGGATCGGGTCTCAGCAAGGATTCACTGTTATATTAACTTTTAGTCTTGTCCTCAGATTAAACAGAAAAGAAGGCAGAGCAAACACTCCAGCCCATGCCATCATTGGCTTCTCTGCTGGATTAAACAAGACCAGAATTCAGACCTTGAGTAGTAGGTAAGAAAAATAAATTATGTCTTCCATGTTACTTCTGCCAATCCACGGCTTTCTTCTTTTCCTTGTCATGTAAATGGTATTGTTAGACCTGGAAGGATGCAAAGAGGTTTCTTTTTTCCCCTTATCATCAAGTCTGATATTTTGAGGGTGCAGTGGACACCTGTGCACTGTAGAAGGGTACTTTTGCTCCACTCACTTTTCATCAGGAGTAGTTTATCAAATGTGAAAAACTGTAAATGGTTGCTAGTGTTTCAAAGCAGAAATCGTCCTTTGAAAAAACAATGTTCCCAATGCTGGTATGAAATATTTGCCTGAAGAAAAAAGTGTTACGGTCCTTAAAAATCATAGATGGTAACAGTAAGGTAGCAGAGGGAGAAAAGCACTGTGCAGAGATACTTTGAGGAAAAACGTCTGGTGGTCACTGATTTCTTTGGGTGACCTTCAAGTGTAATGCCAGCAATACCACTGCTTTATTTGTAAGGAGTCATCCATTTAAGCTAAAGAAGGTGATCGTCTTTTAAAGCAGAAGCGTCTGTTTAGAGCTGCAGTCCCCAGTGAGTAAGTATTTCTTAAGAAACGATTGAAACTGTCAGTATTTTAGGAAAGCTAGAGGCATTGCAGCCATTTCCTATCAGATGATGTCTCTCTAAGTATGCAGGGTAATAGGACTTTTTTGAGCAGATTAGGTTAAATACTAAACCTGACTTCGTTAATGCTGATGGAAACACAGAGCTTAGTATTCTGTGCAAAATTATGTTTTGAGGGAAAACCTCCTTTTAAGTAAGAGTATACCAGTTTAGAACTGTTAAATTGGATGCTGTTGTAACATAATACATTTCAAAATGGAGTATCATTTTGAAATAAAAAGTAGAAATGTTCCAGTCCTGTAAAAGCACATTCGTAAATTTTGACAGTATTGGCAGTCTTTGTTTCTACTTTTTAAATGAATTTCCATCAGAAAACTTTGTGTGGGAAATAAATGTGGCAAACTTACTCTCAAGGATCTTGAGACAAGTAATTATTCAGTATTTTTTTTAGGTTCATTATTCTGATTAAATAGTGAATAAAGTAATCAAAATTTATCTATGGCCCTACTGTATTTTTGTTTTGCAGTACAAAACTGCAACAGAGAGCTCAGAAAGTAACCTTGTTGCCTTAGCAGTACTGGCATCCCTGATGATTCTTGTACACTAACAGGGTAATAATAAACAGAAATGCCTTTTGAATTACAAGTTCCATTGGAATCACAGGGGGAAGGTCAGTGTTTGCCAAATTGAGGAAGACAAAACTGGCATGAAAGGAATTTTATGTTCAAGCTTCTCAGAGGGGATTAGAAGTGCTTTCTTAATAGTGACTGAAAGGAAGCTGGAATGGTGTCACTGAACATACAGACATTGCCCTGCTTATGCACACATACACATACAGTCACCACATACAGCAGCACAAGGAACAAATGCATAAAGTTGCTGCAATGTTTGAGGGTTTTTTAAAATACATTTTTTTCATCCTTCATCTCCACATGCTAAATATATAATAAGATACCTTGTTTTCTTGCCCTGTAGACCCACATGACCAAAATGAGGGACATTAGTAAGTGTTAGAAAAAGTATTCAAGCGTGAAATGAATTTCTCAAACATTAATAAGTATTTCTAGAACCTCAGTTTCATAATTTGACAGTTCCACAGTTAATAAATCACAGCAAAAGGAAAGTGTGATAACAGCAGAGCAAAAGGAAGCCTGGATCTATGAAGTGCAACTGAGGGATAAGTGAAAGAAGCATGCTGATGACCCTGAGTTTACTTTTGGGTTTTCTGAGCTTTCACTCAATTAAATTCATTCCTCTCCTCTAAAGACCTATTATGTGCCTCTACCTACGTTCCTAACTGATTTTTCTTGTAATTCAGCTCCTTTGCCAAGTTATTTCCATGATTTAAGGAGCACTGATTAAAAAAAAAAAGAAGAAGAAGTAACGCGGAGATGAAAGGAGCATCCACACTGTATTCGAAAGGGTTTTCTAAAGAGGCGGGTTGATTTTAATTAACTTCCTGAATGAAACAATTCAGGTCTGGAGCTGGCAATCTCCAATAATCACTCTTTGGCCTCTGGATGAAAAAGGGAGTCAATTACACAAAACAATGCAACAAAAAGGCAGTCAATGGAAGGAAGTAGTTATGTGTATTACAGCAGTATACACATTAAGAGAGGCCCAGCATCTAGAGGTCCAAAATGAGATTAGTCCCCACTGTGGTAGACACTAAACACACATTGGAAGAGACAGCCCCTCTACTCCAAAGCTTATCTTCTCTGCAAGACTAGTTCCTGTTTATATATTTTGAGCATTTCCCCTAATTCAAACTCTATATGCGCACAAAAAGCCTTAACTTTACCGTGGGTTGTTGTCCCAGGAGTAGCACAAACTGCAGTTCCGGTTACCCAATTACCATATGGCAGTGTGACCATTCTGTAATATTAACATCGCTTAGCATCACTCAACTGCTCCTGCATCTCTAATTCTTTCCCTCTATCCCCCCTTTTGTATGTTCTGAAAAGAGGTGACTTTTAGACCACATTTTCCCTAGGAAGAGTTAATACAGAAACTTGAGGAGGCACCCAACACCTTCCAGTTGCCATTAAGCAAGAAAGATCAAGAAAAAGAGAAAAAAAGTGGCTGAGAGAGACAATGGCTTGCCAAAGCTCATGATAACAGGGTAGTATGCAGATCTTCATTCAGCCCTTGCCACAGCAGGGTCCTGGCCTCTACTGGGACCACTGCCTGCTGCCATAACTTATGTAAGCCATGGTAATAGGCGGGCTGGCAAGCTTGTGTGGAAAGGGAGCATCAAAGCAATATGAACATGGGAAAAAAGTATTCAGCTGAAAAAATGAAAAATATTCTCAGGCCCTGCCCATCTCTGACAAAGATGGTTTCCCATAAAAGGGCCCCAGGATTGATGTGTCACTGTAGCAGGCTTTCCAATTCCTGCAACTTTCTGTAAATCATGGGAAGTCTCAGGCCCTAGTACTAGATGCTCTGAATGTTGTTTAAGAGCTATAGCTATTACTTTGTTTTATTAGGTATTGAAATTACCTGCTAGGCATCTGCAGACTTAGTATGGTTTGAGGTTATGAAAAAACTCGGGCTCCTATGTGTCCTGTGTTGGCAAAAAGGAGCAGCCCTATTTTCACCCGGGTAAAAGGGAAGCTAGAACAGCTACCAAAGACCACAGTAACCAGGGAGAGACAACATGAAAACAAAATTAACTTGGAAACAGTGGTTTTGTTTTCTGTTGCATGACAGGTTGAGGGGTGCCCTTGTCTCTTTTTTAAAAGATAGAGGTAGAAATTTTGATGCTGTTACTTTCTTTCAACTGGCATGTGGAGGGTCTGCCTGTATCCATCTACTCTGCAGGGATAGTTCATCTTGTGTTCACTTGATTTCTTCTGTGTTACAAGTAGAGACAGAGTCACAAGGAACTGGCATTAACCACACAATAATGGGCTTAATATGCTGGATTGGTTTCTCCAGGAAACTAACATAGCCTTAGGAGTTTGAAGCCCTCCCTCTGAAAATCCCTTCCACTCTCCCAATAGAAACACCAGTTTAACTCTATAAGCCATCACTGTCTTTTAGCCTAGACAGAACCTGAATATTTACTGTCAAACATAATAAAAATGAAGGGAAATTATAAGCAAAGCAAATCCAGAAGCACAAGCCCAGTTGTCTCCTCTCAGCAGTTCACCTTTCCCCCTCCTCGTGCTTCCCCCACCACAAAGCATCCTCACCCTTTGTGAACACTCATACTCTAAAGGCCACAGCCCGGCAATATTTAAACAAAAAGAACTCAGCAGAGTCAAGGAATTTTTTGTCTGTCTTTGGTCTGAATTTTCTATAAGTCCTGGTCTGAATTTATTACCATACTCTGGTCAGCAATGTTTTAAGACAGATTTAGTTCACAGCAGCATGACACATCCTCACTTCAGACATACATCTATGCCACTGCACCTTCAACCTGCCCAGCAAAGCTCCTGGGCTTCTGCTGAGCAGAGAATGTAAGTTGAGAGGATTGTGCTGAAACTGCTTGGTGGTTTTCTGCTGCTGGGAGAAAGAGAAAACCCTTGTGATGGAGTTCAGAGTCTGAACTCTGTCACCTGTCAGTTCCACTGACATTAATGTGGTAATTCTGGGTTAGGATTTGGTTTAGGAAAGCATCCTCAATCAGGCGAGCACGTTGGTTTAAAAACAAGCGTATTTATGAGAGGTTGCCCTAGAGTGGTTGTTTTTATTGATATAATTCAAATCAGAATCTGACCCACTGACTCTAAGTCCAGAAGACAATTACTGCATAGTTTAACCAGTGAGGTAGCCTCTATGGTAAGAAAATAAAATTGGCTTTTAAAAATGAGATTTCCTTTACCACTCCTGGTGTATTTTTCCCTTTGTCAGCAGAATTAGTCAGTTAAAGAGTAAGCAGAAAGGGGCTACAGGAGGAGTAGGGAGGCTTCAGGGTTGTGCTTGTATCAGTATGGCACATGTCCCATTGCTTCATTCTGAATCACCTGATCTATGGATTTAGCAAAAGAAAATTTGAGACACTTGAAAAATGAATTAAAGTGATCCTGAATGGGAGGAAGAAAAGTTTAAAGTAAATAGCTTAAGTCAATCTGTTCAAATGTCACATGTAAGGATGGCTTTGCTCTGCTTAATGACAGGAGAGCAAGAAAGGTGAGGGGGAGGAAGGGACCCTTTTGAAGGACTGTTGTTCTAATGTACCTGTGTTTATTTTAAAAGCTTTTCAAGGAGGTAGGGAGGGAAGCTACTGTCTCTCCATGATAAAAGTTGAGTGATTGAAAACACCATTTGGGGGCAATGTGTTCTCTGTCTCTCTAGTTGCCCACAAAATTCCTGATATGCAGGTAAAGCAAGCTCGGAAGAACATGGCTGATGGGAGAGGACTAAGAATCAGGACTCTTGGGCTTTATTTCTAGTTCTGACGCTGGCTGCATGTGTAGGCAAGTAACGCGAAAGTTCAGTGAAACCACCTATCTGGCAAGTGGGGACAATAGTCTTTACTCCCTTCATAAGACAGGGAAGCAATGAGGTTTAAGGAGTGTCTGCCAAACAGATTGGTTTAATGGGTGAAAAGTGGCTCAGACACATAAAGTATCTGGTAGTTAAAACAGACCAGTGTGTAGAGCTAGATCCTTACTGAAGGAATTCTAATTTCTGTAACATATCTGTCCTTGTTCTAATTAGACATGGTGTATGAAGATCTGCACCCACCATCTCCCTGTTATGTGGCAAATAATATCATAGTTTGTGGCTCCTCTGTTACAAATGGATTCTTGTTCAGTGTCTGATATTAAATGGTTTCAGGGTGGAGTCTACTGTGCTGTATATGAGCTAGTCTGTTTTAAAAGACAAAAGCTTTTTCTTCAGTTGCTGTCACGTATGGATACTGTAACCTGGCTCTTGTGGAGAAAGCTGGCTGTGGAACATCTCCCGGCAGGTTGCTGAAGATAAAGGTATTCTTGGTTTTAGTTCCAGGAGATTGTTCTGCCAGAAGTTCAGAGTCAGTTCCAGCGCTCGCTGATCCCTGCTGTCCTCACACACCTCAAAACGGCCCTTATTTAGCAGATGGGAAAAATCTCTCTTTCTCTTTGCCTCTCTCCTGTGTTCTCACTCTCATGTAATGTTGTCCTTTACGAACAATGACATATTCTCACTGCTTCTCGTATGCCCTTCCACTGAGATGAAAAGCTAGGTCCGGATTTGTTTTTGCTCTCATTCCAAATGAAGCCAGAAGAGTTATTCTGGGAATTGTCTGCACTCTGCATTTTACCTAAACAAATTTGAAAGGACAGGTTTTTGAATGCAACTGATCCTGCAAGGTATACAGGGTCTTTAGTCAATGAGAAAGAAGGACATTCACAACAACACTGCAGAAGACTGGGCTTTTTCGTAGCACATGCAAAATGGTTCCAAAACGGTTTTCTCCCCATGTTTCGTGATGTGATCAAATTAGTCCTCAGAAAACATAAGAAATGAGAATAGAAAGAAAGCAAGCCAGCCAGCCAGCCAGCCTGCGGAGAAAACAACTAAGTCAGAAAAGTTTGAGGACATGAGGCCAAAGCTGGCAATGAGGATTCCTAGGTGCTGGTCCTAGCCCAGTCCCCAGCATGTCTGGTGACAGAAGGATCAGATTTTCAAACATGCATAGCACTCTGACTGTGCTCAGCAAACCGAGCTGTTTTGCAAATCTGATCATTTTTCTGTGTGGCTAAATAGGAACTGAGCTCTTAAAAAGAAGGTGCCCAAAGACTTTGAACAAATTATTTCATATTCATGCAGACAAATCCTTGTCACTAGTGTTCCCTTTTGTCTTGTTGCTCCCAGCCCAGTACTTTAATGTGGCCTTATTACTTTAATGTGGTAAAAGTCACCTTACAGTAACTCTAAAAACTCTTTAAAATGCCTCGCTACTATATTTTTTATGCAGAGGGAGCTGGGTGGAATTTAAGCCATACATTTAGGAGGTGACACAGATGGCCAGGTTTCAGCAGGGCAAGTGGTAAACAGGAGACAAAGACAGAGGAGATGATAAATAAATTACTGATAGACAGTATAGATGATAGACAAAATGAAGAAGAGGAGTTTGAACTTCCTACAGAATGAGAACAAGGAACTTTGTTCATGGTCATGGATAGAAAAAAGGAGGAGGTTACATGAGACAGTGGAAGACGTAATCAGCATAGAAGCCATCTTCTCCTGAAATTTGGGTAGAGATTGGAAGTTTCCTTAAGCATCTTCTTCCCTAGTGAGTGCCATGAGACAAAAGGAATCATTCTTTGGAAAACAAGGCAGTTCAACAAAACAAGGTGAGATTATCATAAATAGATTAGGTTATTTTATTCACACTAAAGTTCCCTACCACACATAAGAATTTTCCATCTTTTCTATGATTTGTAGTAAATGAACACAAAATTTCCTGGAAATAAGCTGAACGCTCTCTCAAAACCAAGACAAACAGCATCACCCCAGCAAGTCTTCAGACATGTTTGGATGGTGGTTAGTACCAATTTCAGTGCAGAACTCCTCTGAGTTGAACAAGCAGAGTCAGGGCTCAGCATGGCAGAGCAGTGGGGAAGTATCAATTTGGATTAGGTTTTATGTCCCAGCTTCATTTTTTCTGGCTCACCATTGGAATTAACTGCAAAGGGCAAAGGATCACAAATTCTGACCCCTAAAATATCTATCCTTGTGAGTTCAGCTTTTTGTCCTTGAGGATCTCTGGCTCTGGCTTAATGGAGCTGCAGCCCAAGAAGAGAGACAGATGGAACTGATGGGCTGAAATTATACTCAGCTAAGTGCAAAGCTATAACTGCTATTTGTCATTCTAACATCACTGATTTGTCTAGAGAGAAAAACAAATAACTTGTTGGGGGAGTAAGCAACCGACTGGCCGTGGCCAGGCCAGATTGGAAGTGGGTGTAAGGCGCAGCACACAGAGACCCAGGTGCCATCAGCACTCAAGGGAGGCTATTAGGATGTCATTTCAGTTTCTTTCTCTGTCTCTCTCTCTCTCTCTCTGCTTGTGTGGAGGTGGAAGGTGCGTGTGTTGTGAGGTGAACTGGGGAGTGAAGATAAAAATCTGTGGTAAGGAAATGCTACAGCTTTATCTCTGTTCTTTGATGTGGCAGGACAAATTAATTGATAACAGAACCAGCCAAAGCAGATGTGGTCATGGCCTCCTGAACTGCCCTATTGCAAGGAAAGGGCCTAGCAACATCAAAGACAAAGGTCAGCCAGCATTCCCCAAGCACAAAAAGACAAATCATGACAGGCAAATAGCTCAGGCTGCCATTGGAAAGGGGTTATTACCACAAAAGATGATGTCTGGCACATGGCCACTATCCCAATCAACTGGACTCGGTGGCTTCTCTTCTCTGCCATTTCTTTCTGTACCCAAAGGCAGTTTGGGCATAATATTTTTCTGTAAAAGTGACTGTTACTTTTTGTGTAGTGGCACAGGAGAATTAAAGCACAATGCAGAATCCAAGGAGCAGGCCAAAGCCCACACAATGAAGTTAGAAAATCGACCTCAGCTAGTTTGAGTCCTCTTGTAGGCATTTCTTTGGAAACTACAGTAAACCTATCTTCTCACTTCCTATTAAGAGTAAAAAGATTTGGATTCTAGTCCCAATTCTACCATTTGCTGGCTGTGTACCCTGAGCAAATCAGTTCCTTTCTTGCGTTTGACTTTCTTTGTAAAATGGAGGTGACAAAGAAGGCCACTGTGAGACCTTCAGAGCTAATAGAACTACAGATAATATTAGTATTTTATATCTAGTATTGCTTGTTTCTACCATTCCCTTTACTGTTTTCTCTAAGCATCTTGATATTTTTCTAACATGCTCCCCATCCATAACAAACATTTCAGAAATCACTGAACACTAAACACTCATACCAAAAGAGCTGATTGCACAGCATTTCTCAGGTTAGTTTCTTTGTTCCCTGTTTCTCTATCTGGGAACAGAAATATTTGTCCTTCAGATACTACTTCAAAAGTGAAACCCTCACGCCCCTGGCAAGTAGTTATTAACTAACTTGGGTTGTGTATATTCCCTTTTAGCATAGTACTGAATTCTTTACAGACATTCATGTATTCATCCTTGCATCACCACACAGCATCAGCATGGTATAATAACATCAGCATGCCATTAATCCGTTTTTCTTCACATGCTGTTCAGGTGTTTGTCCAAACTATGTCTCAGTTCCTTACCAGAAGGAGACCCTCGCATGCATCTCATGCCTCTGCCCACTGATTTTCTGCTGGTAAGAAAGACAGCAGACCAGAAAATGCCTGCTAGATACTGGCTAGAAGGGGGCAATGAAACTTTCCAGCCTAGCTCCCGGACATTCCAGGACACAGGGTCATGCAACAAGAGCAGCTGCCCCACAGTTGAAATGTAATCGGAGTGCCTAAATGACTGATCCACACTCACCCAGGAAACCTGCAGCATATTGAGGTCCCTGATCACATATTCCAGGAGTTAAGGCAGGGCTCTAGCTACTTTTCTATCATCATTCACATGAGTAGAGCTTCTACACAGGACACAGACTATGCCATAATCTCGGAATTAAATTCTTTTCACCACAGTAAGACAGTTCAGCAGCAGATCTTGATGTTCTCAGGCATCCCACGAGAGTTGCACAGCACTGGCTACCAAGAGGTGCTCAGTTGTCCCACTTTTAAGTGTCCTTGTGCCCATTATAACATTGTAACAAAAATAACCAGAAGCGGGTATGTGTTCCCAGCAGGCATCAGTGATTCATAGCAAACTGTGAAAACCAATGCATGACATAGATAAAGGCATTTGAAGCCCCAAGACACAATTCTGGTGTGTGTATGCACCCTGGACTACGTCACCAGAAAACAGAAGACTGCAAAAGCGACAATAACTCGGTGGGGCAGGTCACATTTATAGTCAGCCGGATCCTGTCCTTCTCCTGCAGAGAAACTTAAAGAAGAGATCAGAAAAGTAGAAAAGCTCTGGGAGGCAGTCCGGACAATGTTCTCCAAAGCTTTTCCTACAAGGATTATGGAACAGCTTAAACTGTGGTACCCAGGGCACTGTAGAAACAAAAGGATGTTAGCTCTCTCCCTGCGGACTTGTGACTCCCCTGGGGAAGGGAATCTCTTTATCACTTGATCTCTCAATGCGATGTCTATTTGGTTTGTTTGTTGTTTACTGGAGATAAGGGTTGACTAAATTTTGTCCCTCTTCCCCAGGCTAACCTTGCCAACATGGAAAGCTATACTGCAGGGAAAAGCCAGATCAGAGAGGTTAGTAAATGTGCCACACCAGAGAAACAAAGCAGCCAGTTGGATGTTTTCAGACATGAGAGCAGTTATACCTCTTCAGACCTAAAAATGAGCCCTACTGGTTTCAGGGGGAACACTCTTGTTTACAAAAGTGAGAATCTAACCCACTGAAGTTACTTCTGATTTAAACTCCGTGTAACTGCAGGAGAGTTAGACCCAACTAGTACCATTCTGGCAAGTCTGAGGAAAAGGGGAACGGGTGAAGTTTGTAGCTTGAATGTGAGAGGCAGTACCAGTCTGGGCCATGAGTACGTACACCACGAAAGCTGATCCTGGGTCTCCAAGTGACCCTTATTCACCTACAGTTTCTCTTTGCCTTGGTTTCCCTGTCTGTCAGGGTGGGAAAGTGACATTGACCCTCTTTTGGAAAGTGATGTGACAAGCACTAAGTATTAGGTTGTTAGACAGCTGTGGGAAGCACTGTGAGATCTCTTGGAATTACAGATACAGAAACAAGGAAGGATTCTGTCAGCTGGATACAAGGACTAAAAAAAAGGCATTCTGACATGCCGTTGCTGCTGAAGTACCCTCCCTAGAGAGGTCTGGTGAGGGCATTTCTCAGTGCCCACTCCTTATCTGAACTCCTCCACATGCCTCAATCCTAATCCAGCACAGCAGAGACTCATCCTATTGTATTAAAATCAAATGTACTTACAGGTAAATGTCACTCTGCCATAAAAAGAAAGGAAACCACTTAACTTTCTATTTCTTTGTCTACCTGCCTCCATAACAGTTCTTGTCAATTTACATTATTCATGACTAGCAGAGCTAACTTTAAACATATCTTTCAATGGAATATAATGCAAACAGTTTTCTGTGTGGGCAGGGTAAAACAAAATAATAATTACAATACACGATGATAGTGCTTATAACAAAATACTATTTCCATAAAAAGACTTTTGTGCAGGAATGCATACTCCAGCAACAACAAAAAACACTGAGAAAGAAAAACATCTCTGCTGGCGTATTAGATTCTATCAATGACACTGATGGTTTCATTGTCTAAATAAACATTGTGTGTAGGTAAAGTATGACCTGCAAAGTAAATGCTTAGATTGACAGGATAAAGCAAATCAACTTTCTTCTGTCTTTATGCCTCCCACCAGATACATAAGCAGACTTCTCCCTATGTGGGCACTCCAACGGCAAGCATCTGTCAGGATCATCTATTCTTGTAGTTTAGGTTTGGTAGTTTATGATAATCTGACAAAATTGCATCAGTCCATTTCAGACTTTTTTTTTGTCTCTTTTCAGCAATATGACTACTTAACATTATGTCTTTAAAAGAACATTGGGTATAGGTAGCTTGATTTTGCAATTTAGGATAATGAACTACATTGTGTGTATGTGTATATGTGTGTGTATACATCACATGTATGGAATTAATTTAGAAAGTAAACACATAGCAATGTAGCTACCCCATCCTAGATCAGTGACTGGAAAACCTAAAGGGAAGATTTTTCCACTGTTCTAGCTGAGCTTCTTCTAGCTTTTCCAATAGATTTTCTCTGCTTTAAAAGTGAAGTAAATACTGTTGGATTAAGGAACTCAGTATATCAGGCCCCAAAAGTTGTGCGAAGCACTAAGAGGATACACAACAGTATCTAACAAGTTAATTCAGGCTAAATCTACAGTCCAGAGCCAGAGCAATAAATATTAAGATGGTAAGTTGGCATAAAATAACTAAAGCAAAATCCCGCCCTAAATCACAGCTCCAAGTAAATCCAAAAGACAGCTGACTGTATACAGAAGATAAGATGACAGGGATATATTCGCTTACAGCCTTAATCAGCATGCCCCACAGATCACAGTCCACGCAATAGCAAACACTTGATGCAAGCAAAAACTGTTAAAAAACATACACCTGTGGAAGTGATTGGGTTGTGTTGCATTGTGTGAAAAATGATAACCCGTGATGTCACCTGCCTACCTCCAGCTACTCTGAAAGCACCACTGTTAAGAATGTTTAGGCAATATTTTTGCTGGAAGAGGTCCCTCCCATGTTACCACAGAGTCCTGATGAACCCCTCTTTATACATCTTCCCCAGGACTATGGTGACCTTTCTGCAGGGTGGAAATGCTTTCAGAAACTATTAATCTCTCCTCTGGGGTGGGTAGAGAGGACCCATGGGGAGAAAGGCTTCCACAATCTTCCTCATCCCTGTCAACAAAGATCAGACCCAGAAACTAGGTTTCTTGTTTGGCAATGTACAGGAATAAGCACAAAGCTATTACAGGGCAGGGCTCTGTAAAGACGAAGGGCTGAGAAACACGAAATGGAAAAGTAATGCTGCTCAGTAAATATTGATAGATGTTCCCTGTACTCCTCCACTTCTGTTGCACAGCGATCCCCTTCACCACTGCCTTTCACACTGTCACTCTGTAGACTAGAACATTACTTCCCTTCACCTTCTGGCTGTTTAATTTAAAGCGGGTTTCTGCATTTTCTCTGAAAAGTGAAGAGGTAAGAGAAATCGTAGGAAACTTTCCACTGAAGACTTTCTGCTCAAGGACAACAGCACAAATGTAACCCCAGCTTACTGCATGAAATGAGGTGAAAGGTTTTGTCAGTGTTGATCAGTGTTCATTTCACTAGTACTGATTGCCCATTTTGGTAGAAAGATCAAGGGCTGAATGCTGAATGGAAGGAAGACTAACCTAACCTTTCTTCCCAGGAGATGATCATTGTAGGTCAGGCTTGAAGCATATTAGCCGGGTATTATAAGGGGAAGCAATGCTGAAACTCCTGCTGTGCCTGTTTGGCAGATAAATAAAGAATTTCAAGCTCTGGGGCAGACAGATCAGCAATAAATTCATATTAAGAAATGTCTGTGAGATTTGCTAACGACTTCAAGTACCTCAGGGCAGGGACCATGGCCTTTCATGTGTTTATAAAGCATGCAACTCAATAGAGCCCTGGTCCTGAGCAGGGCAGCCACATGTTACTACAGTACAGGTAAGAACTGTACAACAGTTCTGTGGGCTTACAGGTGCAACAAGGGAACAATACAAGTTCAACAGTATGGCCCTTAAACAGGTTTCAGTGCTAAATGGTCTATCCATTCTTCTCTCCATTCTCCTACCAAGCAAGGCAGCTTCTCCCCAGACATAGCCAGAGAGGGGTGTTTATTAAAGTCCTGGAGGACAGCTGTTGGGTCGAGTTCAGGTCTGGTTGTCACAAACTCCAAAGTGAGTCCAGTTCCTGCTTTGCCACAAGTTTGGTTCTTAACCAAAGAGAAAGAACTTGGGATGGGATGCTCTGAAAATGTCTAAATGATTTAAGAGCAAGAGAAGCAACTGAAGCCTGGTGTGCTCCTAAGCTTCTTGCTTTTAGAGCAGCGTGCCTCTTCTTACTGAACAGCATCCATAAAACTGAATTGAAAATTCAGCATAGAAAGGTGAGGTTGAATTTGATGACTTTTGCAAAGCACTAACATAAATACTGAATGTCACTCTGTGGTAACAAGAGAGAGGGAGAGTTACGTGAGGTGCAGGAATAAGGTTCTCTCACTAGATTGCTTTCAGTCAGCCACCTATGCTTTTGCCATGCAAAGTTGAGGTAGAACTCCCCATTCTGCTACCCCTCCCTATCATAATGGCATCCTGGCTTCTGCCAGCTTCCCTCTTTCAAATTAAACAGGTTCAAATGTGAAAACTTCCCTTGAATGGGGTATTCATGGAACTGTTTCGGGTTGGGAAGGATTTGAGTCTAGGATGCTGCCACATGCAAGAGGGGAAGCAGAGGGACACATTGCTGCTTAGAGTTTATATGGACAGCAAATTTATCCTGGCTTCAGGAGGTCCTACTTTCTCTGCCCCCTCTCCATCATAATGAGACACATCAAAGAGCTGATCTGTCATCTGAAATGGCAAGATGCCTAATATTTATATTAGAAGGAGTCAAGCCCCAAGCAAACAAAGATCAAGAACATGATGGTGAATGTGAGGGGGGAGATTGAAAGTCTGTCTGTGGACCCCAAGGAAGCTAAAGTGATGGAAAGTATACAAGCAAAGAACAAAAGGCAGTCAACCTTCCAATTAAAATCCTCAAGGATGAGAGTTTTGTCTGCGTTTGTATTAATCAAGGCTAAGAAATCAGACAACTCAATGAGACAGGAGGAATTGTACTGAGAAGCAAAGGACGGGGAAAAGCTGGGGGTCACTGGGGGATGGGCGCACATAGGAAGAAAGAAAACAATGACTAAAAATTTAACTACAAGGTGCTTGAAGGAAATAAAAAACTCCCCAGGTGCCGGGAGTGTTCTAAAGGCAAGACTGGCTTTACTCACCCCTCGACCTAAGCAGCAGGCTTTCTTCAAAGCAGAGACCTACTCAAATATGCTTATGCAAAGAGGTTTTAAAGCTTTTATTGACAGCACTTAGCAACTATGGCTTTCCTGAACCTCAGCTTGCCTAAGGTGAACATTGCGTAGGTTAATTTCTTCCTCTGGCCAGGGATACTGTCCTTCAGTTCAGGGACATGCTGGGCAGGAGCTGGGTGCAGCGGAGGGAAGGTTCTCACTCACCTCTGTAGCTTTGAATCAGGAATTCTGCAGCTGTCCCTACCTCTTGCACCCACAAGGAACAGATCTCAGTCAAACCCATACTGATTAGCCTAAGGCAATAGATGGTGTCAGTGTCAGAGCCAGGATTAAAACTCCAGTGGTTTTTGGCTGCCAGTCTGATGCTCGAATCACTAGACCACACCTCTCATTATAAAATAATTGTCTGATTTTCCCTTTGAAATCAAAGCTGTTTACAATTATATGGGAGAGAGCGAGAAAATGCAATCTGGGATGGTTCTCTTTAAAAGCATTTACACCTTTTTATGTAAAATTTCAGCTTAAACAAGCCCTGTGCGTGCAGTTGTTAGGGGACTCTATTTAATCCCTTGTTTTCCTTTCAATTTGACAGTAGGATTTCTTGTCCCTTTTGGAGGAACTCTCCAGATTG
This sequence comes from Fulmarus glacialis, assembly GCF_000690835.1. NCBI lineage: Eukaryota > Metazoa > Chordata > Aves > Procellariiformes > Procellariidae > Fulmarus > Fulmarus glacialis. The sequence continues at coordinate 19,520 of NW_009220425.1, read as the reverse complement.
AGATGAATGCATGTATTTTAATTTTACTGAGAACTGCTGATTGTGATGAATGTAAAATGTTACACTTTGAACATAACAAAAATGTCTACTGCTAAATGTGTAGCTGAAGACTTTGGCTATAGATATCTTACAAATTTATGAATGTTGCATAGGAGCAAGATTTTTCTGAAATAATTAAAGACAAGCTCATAACACCATAAAAAATAAGTATTGAGCATGTGTTTCTCTATGAATTAGGTAATTTTCTATTACTACTAATGAAACAGTAAAATTTTGAACAATAAAGCACTCATAAGTAGTGAACTACTGAGTAGACTAACCTACTGAGTGCCTTGAACTTCCATAAAAATCCACAGAACTACTCAGGCATTAGTCAGTCAACTAAAACTGACTGAATTAGTCCTTATTTAGTAACAGAATGGGACACCACCTTGGAGGGGTTTGACAGAGTTGCACTGAAACTTATTAATACTGAATATAATTCTGCTTTCTTATATGGAGTTTCAGGAGGAGTTTTTTGATACACTGTGCCCGAGCTAGATAAGACTAACATCAGCAGGAGTCTTTCCCTCGAGTTTAAGGGGCTTTGGACTGGATCCTGGATACTTAAAGAGCTGTAGACAAGTCTGTATTGTAGTCAGCCTTCATATTTAGATGGTAATGTATATTGCTCATGGTTATTATGAAAATGATTCCAATTAGAGATACCAGATGCCGTGATATGAGGTAAGCTAAGGAAGCTGTCTTTAGCTAAGAAATCACATCCAGACCTATCATTAACAAAAAATGGCTGAAGCTGTTGTTATTTAAGACTGCACATAAGTATTAGTCACTAAAAGATGTGCAATATGCTTTCCCTAATATTTTATAACTAAACCCAGCAAGAATCAGATGTAAAAATGATATTTTCAATATTGTCCTTCCTTCAAGTGAATTGCACTTCTTATGTGTTTCATGGCATCTACTTTTTATAGATACGTATTAGTTCATTAAACTACCTATTTAAGCAGAAAATCAAAACTAAAAATATGTTCTCTGTGCAATGCCTTTGAGTGAACACTCTTCTTGGAACTTTGCAGTTCTCTTCCCTGTGGAAATAGACTACAGACATATACAGGTAGATTACATTTTTGTTATCAGTGACTCCAGAGTCAATGTACTCACTGACAGTAAAAGTCTGGCTAAGGAAGCAATGAGAAGAGGAAGGGTGAAAAGGAAGGGTAAATTTAACAGCAAATAGTCAAAATCCTTCGTATTTCTTTTTCTTCTTATGCCCTATCTGCGGGAACAAACTTTTTTCCAGGTTCAAAAAGGGCTTGGGTGACATGTATATAGCCTCATCTTCCTGGGTGGCATATCACAAATGTGTTGACACCAATCATGATAACCACATTTTGTTTTAGTGTTAAGCATAATGATAATGATGTAACCTTAGATAGTGCGGTATTGTAATTACACAGTTGTGCCAGTTATTACATAGTTATAACACAGATCAGCTTCTTGATCAGATATGCCCAGGAGCTTCTTTTGCTTTACGCCTAATGTAGGAACAGAAAACTAGATCCCTAATTAACTTTGATTGAACCTTGATTAGATAAGGGAGTGGGGCCAGTAGGCACCAAGCAGGCGGGGAAGTCAGCCCATATGTAGATATGTTAAGTGTGTAGGCACCATCCTGACTAGTCATAGGAAAGAGAAAGGAAACTCCCTTTTCAGGAATTGATACCTCCCGACAAGCACAAAGGAATTAGCCCAGACTAGCCCTCAGAAATTCAAGAAACTTCTTACCTTCCCCATCTAGCAATGCTCCCACCCTATTAAGATGAGATTCTCAAGCAATTCACCTTGGGAACAGATAGATTTCTATCATTCTCTCCTGCCATCACAGGAGGGAATTGCAGAGAGAGCTTTGTACAAACACAATTATTCCTCCTAAGTATTCCCTCCTTTCTCCTTTTTGCTGCTAAAAGTGCTGAATTGTTTGTTAGTGCTATACAAACAAAGTCCATTTGGCCTCTCTGAACAATTCCATTGAAGGCATGATTTAATAAACGGGTGAATGAAGCCAGGCTTGGTTAACTATCTGGTGGACAGCTGAAACCTAAAAAGCAACAGATGTATCTGAGTAGAACCCAGTAATAATTTTGCTCATGAAACAGGACATGCGCCGATGCCATCTCACTTTTCCAGAGCTGCACTGACTCTACAATAGTCGATTTTTGCATACAAATGTTAGTATGTTTAGTAACGATACTGATAAAACCCAAAACTTCAGTGTGGTAGGATGTGTATTATCCTTTCTTCAAAAGTAGAATTGCACTTTAAAACTCCAAATTTTTGGTGACTATATACATTTTTCTAGGAATCATTAACTGTATAAACTCAACAGGAGCTCTAGGTTGTTTAGTATCTCTTAAAATCTAACTACTACTACTAATCTAATCTACTTTGAACAAATAAATAAATAAAACTTGGGACACTCTTGAAAACCTTTCTTAATCAACTGAGGCTGATACTTTTTCCATGCTGTCATATTAATTCCTAACCTGTTTTACAGAGTTCTTTTCACCTAAATTCGTTATTGCATGTGAAGACATTTAGGATCCTTGACCACAGAGCATTAGAAAAGTGCAAGTATTATCTAAGAGTGCTCTCAGCTGCCATGGCATTTTGTACTATCCTGAACATGGAAGGGAGCATAAACCAGTGCTTTACAGAAGCACGAACATCTGAGCCCTGTTTCAGCACAGTATATAATTACTGTTAAATGAATATCATACTGACTTCTGTGGGGGTACTAAGCATACACTTACCATACTCTTTTGAAAGATTTTAAGTTATCTTAAGCCCTTTGGGTCAAGTTGGGCTTATTGACCCTACAGAGGGAAAAAACCCTCAAATAAAAAGTACTTTAGTAACTATTGCAGTGTGTGTACTGACTTGACAGTACACCACTCTCTGCAGATGTTATCACACAGACTTTTCTAAGTCACTGAAATATTCTGTGGCATGTAACAGCCAACTTTCAGTCATTCAGACTTTAATATTATCTAGACAATATTTTTTTTCCTATAGGGGCTGTGGACATATCCCTCAATGAGAACTGTTTATGTGCCAAGTATCAAGTTTCAAAGTGCTTTGATGTATTCATTATCTGTGTGGTGTAGAAAAGCATGGCAATAATTTTTGTCAAAAACAGGGAAAATATATTAACTTTACTTTTGCAGAACTCAGAAATGGCTAGTGTTCCATTTTCCATAAATGAATGAATAAGTATGAACACACAAATTCAGATATAAACTGAACATGGACAGCTTGCCTGCAAGAGAGAGCTTTTCAAAAGTGAATGAGTGAAATATATGGAACCTGTCTGCAGGTACAGCTGTGGTCAGTTCTATCAGCTTGTTATGGTCTAGGTGAGGGAGTCTCAACAATTCCAAAACTCTGACACCTTCGTTTCTTCCTAGCATGCCTTCTCCCTTCCAATACCTTCTTGAAGTAGAGAACAGATCACCCAAACCTGAAACTTTACCTCAAGCTTCATTCAAACTTCAAATCACCAGCTTTTCTGATTGAGCAAAGAAACAAGAATACGCTTAGCTTCAAGCTGATGAGGAGCCTTCCTGATACTTGGATGTTCAAATTCAGGATATGCTTTCATGCTTTGCTGGATCAGAGGCAGTATCATTAGCATTGAGCCACCTTTAATTTATTATTTTCCTGGTTTTAGGGCAAAGGAGCTAATCGTGACATAGTAGGAAAAGCATCCTGTAGACCTCTTAAGACTTTGCAATAGCCACAGAGACTCCAGTACAAATAAACTATCTGATGAAACTGATTTGGTTTCTGCTGAGTAGGACCTTAACAGTAAGATAACCAGCTCAGCTCCAAACAGAGAGCTTGGCTCTACATTTGTCCCACTCCGGTCATTTTCATTTCACACAGAAAAAACAGCTTAGCAGTTTGCCTGCTTTACAGCCAGTGACACAGTGACAGAAAGCTGTAATAAATGGTGGAGAGAATGTGGCTGATCTGTGCTTCCAGCATTTGAACCTCTGAAAAAAAATTATGTTTCATTTAGAGCTCTAAGGACAAACTGTGTGTCTAAGTACAATGCTGGCTTTTTCTCTTTTCCATAGCCTGGAATTCTTTTGCCAGGATTGGCTTCTCTTTCTCCCTTAACAAATCATCACAATTTCGGCAAGCACTTCATTGACTGCCCATGCTGTGCTACCAATAATTTACCAGAATTGAGAAACTTTTGTGCTTTCATTCTGCACAACTCTAAATTATCTCCTGCATGCCCGGATTTGTTCAGTTCTGGATTATGTACTAGAGGCTCAATCCTACCCTGATACTGGCCACTGTTTCTAGGCTTTTGAGAGTATGAGCAGTCCCAAGGATTTAAAAGTTAAGATAGTGGGTGAACGTTTTGGTTCAATTGGGGACACTCTGCTGTGCATCTTGGAAAGAAATTAAAGACTTGCATGAACACTGTAAATTAGAAAACAAAAGCACTTGTTCATAATTTACCACATTTTTAAGGCTTATGTAAAATTTTGTGATTTCTGATATGTCAGCTCCAAAAGCAACTTCTGCAGGATGCTGCGTCAACACAGATTACAAAGCCTTCTGTGTGGTACCCCATTTAAGCAGTTTGCAAAGTTAGTATAAAACAAGATGTGACAGATACAGGCAGGACTCCGGAGATACCTTCTTCTAGGAATCTTTTTGGGGGTGAATTGTATGTACAGAGAGGAGATGTTGCATAAAGCTGAAATGAAATTTCTCATATTAGCCTTAGAGCTTAGATTCAAACTTGTATTAACCTGGGAAATAATATAAATGCCATTTGAAAACCTATTCTTGTAACATTTCTGACCCACTTCAGACTCCTTTTGGTAATCTGGGAAGGGACCTTTGTTCCCCTGGCAGCCCATAATTTCCTGACTGAAACAGTTCAGCTGAGCTCTGAATGACACAGTCAGGCATTTGGATGCTTATCTTGCTTCCAAGTGTTCTGAGGTTCCTCATTTCTCACTTATTGCACAATGCCCCAATCTCACTGGGAAGGTGAGAACTGGATCAGAAAGAAATATAATTGCTTTTTTTTATTAGCTTATGATACAGTCCCGCCCTTCTGTGTTGCCAGCTTACCAAGTTATTCACAAATGATGATATACATACAGTGAATTATATAATTATCAGCCTATAATTACAGGTATATAGATATATACATCCCCCTGGAGGAGAGCTGGGCTTGGCACATACCTGCTTGCACCTCTGGGTCTTTAGGGAATTCATGCCCATTTTATGTAGACGATTATTTATTTATCAAATGCTTGAGACATTTTATGAAAAATGAACCCAAAAGAATCCTTTGATTCTTTTTAATAATGTTCATAAAGTATGTAACTGAACAAATCCAGGCATGTAGGAGCAAACTCTCTTGTGCAGAGTGAAAGCAGAGACGTTTCTCAATAGTAGTAAATTATTGGTAGCACAGCATTGGCAGTCAATGAAGAGTTTGCAGGAGCCATGCTGATTTGTTAAGGGAAGAGAAGATGCCAGTCTTGGCACAGTGATCAGAAGCCAACACTGAGAAAGCAGAGTCAGTACTGTATTCCCATAGACACCTTCTTTTTTGAAAGCTTTAGACAAGAATTAGTTTATCTTATGATGCTGCTTTAATGCTGTAACCATAGATAAACCCTATTGCCTTCCCACTATGTTTCAATGCCTCATTTTGTCATTGGGGCAGATAGTGATTCTCAGCTGATATAAATCAGCAAAGCTCCACTGATTTTTAACAAAGCTGTGCCAGCTTCTGCTAGCTGAGGGTCTGCCTAGGTATTTCTCTAGTTGTAAAGCAAAGAATCCAGCAGGCAAAGCTGATGTAAGTTGGATTTTTTTTTTTTTTGGCTTGTTTTTCTTTGTTCTATCTTTCAAATGCTGCTCTCATTCACAACTGCTTGGATGCTTTCAAGCCTGTGTACAAGAGTTACGGGGCCTAATCTGGCTCCTACAATGGTGTAAATCTAGGGTAGCTCTATTTAAATCAAAAGCATTACTCAGAGGTATTACGCTGCTGTAAAAGTAGCATACTTGCGCATAGCAACTGATCTGTAAATCTCGTAATGTACCCAGTATCTTTCCAAGAGTTTATTTGCAAACAAGCAAGCAAAAAGAATCATCGTGGCTGAACAGACCGATTCCAGCCTTTGGAAAATGGACTGAGCCTCCGCCAGAAATAAACTGTAGACACTTGCTAATTACTATTTGTGGCCAGCTTACAAAGTTCAGTAAAGGAGAAAACTACCCCATTCAGATCCTCTTTCCCAGTTTGATGACATCATTCACATCATTATGTTGTGATATGCCAGATGGGAAAATTTGAGGTGGGGATGAAGTGAAAAATCCCGGTTACACCTTTTCTCCAGGCTATCTGCCTCTCTATCATTTTACAACATCACAGGGAGTCTCAGACAGTTTGACTCTGCCATCCCCAGCTGGTTTGGACCAAACAGATAAATGCTGAACCATTAAGAATCAATACATGTTTCCACCATCACGACAGGTTATGCTGCACGTAGCTAACCTTAATTTAATTAGTTTATTTAAGCTCACTAGTATATTTAAATAGAGAGTGAAGGTAATAGTATAAACTCTGTAATTTCTATTGCCTGGGAAAAAAAATAAAAACAGCCCTCCATCAAATGCTTATTGAAACTGAAACATATGTATTAACATATGGCAGAATTTCACTTACTGTATGTTTTAGTGCAGAGCTGATGAGGAAGGCATCTGTGCTGAGAGCATCTGAATGGAGGCTCAGATAATGAGCAGAGCTCAAAAAATATACTCTGAAAGGTTGGGATGTGTCAAAGTGCCCTGCAGTTGATTTGTGTCAAGAGCTGAAAGAATATACTTAAGTCTCTATACAGGTACACTGCTGTGCTTTGCTTTCTGCACTGGGACCTGTTTGAGTCTTCATATGCTACTGTGGGCACCTGCTTTGGAAGTCCTGGACAAATTCTAAACCCCTGAGACAAATGGTTTCACACCAGAAATGTTGACACAACATCTACTTGGAGCTTAAGCAAGTGCTGCTACAGTATTGTTGTTTAACAAAGAACAGATTGATTGGAGGTCTTAAACATCAAGCCCAAATCTGGATGCAGATTTGAAATTCTCTTAAGGACAGCAGCTCTTGGGAGCTGGGGTTTTGGTTTTGCACCTTCTCCAGACATGCAGAGTGGTATAGTTGTAAGCATAATCTCTATCTTCAAACAAGAGACACTAAGAAACAAGAGCAAGCTTTCTCTGCTGAGATTCTCATCCCAGTCATACAAACTTACAAGGTTTATACAAACCCAGGTCTTTTGGTTCTGAGATGAACCCCTGAGTACTCTGAATATTAACCATTTCTCCTGCACGTAGTGATGTAGTGTTTCAGTAAACTGTGTAAAGACTCTCAGAGGCTCTTGCTGCCAACTACTAACATTATTAATGGGCACTACAAAGCCACATTGTTCTACACCTATTTACTGGAAGTAAGATATGAGGATACCAGGTGTAATTACTTCACTGCCTTAAGGATAGAAGTCTTTCTTTCTGATTTGACCACAGTAGAACATCTGCATCGCTCAACCACAGATTACCTGGCTCCTGGGAGATGCTTTCAAAGCACCCGGTTGCTACCTGGTGACCCAGAAGAAAGTTTACCACCTACTCACAAAGCCACATTTTGAAGTACTATGCCTCTTGTAAAAGCAAGGAATCTTAAGCTTCTTCAGAGCATGGGCCACATATTAAATACATGAACCGCTTGTGCACCATTGTACAAATCACAGCTTTTGATATGAAACTGTACTCCAGGGATAATTCCTTTTCCAAAAAAAAGTGATTATTGAGACTAACAAAAAGTATTTAACATATGTACATTGCTTTTCATGGAAGCTTGCACGGAAATAAAGAAGAGAAGTTGGGACAACTCAAACTGTCTGTTTCCCAGAGACACCAAAAAGAGTGATGCAGAGAAGGCATCACTGCGTACGAATCAAAATCATGTTTACTGAGAAGGTTTCAGTCTGTCGTATTTCCATTGTTAGTTGTACTGAGGAAACTTCTGGAGGTCTCAGCCCAGCCCCTGTGCCGTGGGCTGCCCCACAGAGTGGAGTGGGTCCTGCCATAGATTTCAGTTTGTGGCCCTGGAACATGAATATTTTTCATATATTTATTGAACTCCACCCAGGTAGAAGCTTCTCCTTTGCAGGAAGGACAGGTTCTCTAATTTGGGGTAAAACAAACTATACAAGGGATGTCTTGGTTCTGCAGGGTAAACACCGAGGTGCAAATGCTCTGGCTGAAAGTGCAAATGTGCTGAACTCCTTCAGTTGTTGAAGATGGCATGACTCCTACTCCTCCGCTCAGTCTCTGCACTGGAGGTTACCTCCCACAGAAGCATAATAGGCAGGAGATACCTGCCTGCATCTCCACTGCTTTGAGGCAAAATCAAGGCAAGTAATTTCAGCGCTTTGAAGGTAGGTTTGTGCTAAAGACCCAGATTTTATGCTGAAGTGGCTGACACTAATATTATTTGGGGGATAAGGGGTAGCCTTTGGCAGCAGACAACTGAGACTTGTATCATCTTCAGCCAACGTAGGAAGATTTTCCAGAGCTTGACTGTTAGCACCTTGAATAAGCCCCCGACTTAATCCACCTTGATTGAGAAAAGAGCAAGATAGATTATGTATGCACAGAAGCATACAAAAACATATTTAAACGTCAGTTCAGGTATCTAAATAACATTGTGAATAGAGTCTCGGTGTTTTGCTCTGAGTGAGGCAGAAACATTTGGCACAGGCCTGGACACTGAACTTGGATCTCCTGAGTCCCAGCCCACCGTTTCAACCACAAGACTATTAGTCTTTCTGAGTATGGATTTGTCTATCCCCTATGTCTTTTCCATCATCTCTAAACTTGAGTGACTCCTATGACTAATGTGATTGTAAGTCATAAAACATTAAGTTATGACACAATCAAATCAAAGCCAAGAAATTCATAGTTAGGGTGTAGGCTACATTCTTAACTCAAAACCAGAAAAGCAGCATTACAGGGTAAACAAAAGGATGAAGTGTCAGCCCTCATTTTTCATTTTTGGGCTCTTATCAGTTTGTATCAATTTAAGTCTTTTTTAAATATGTAATTTCTTTGACTTATTTTTTTTCCCTCTAGGAACTGAAAATTATTCTGCTTTGAGGTCTGGAACCTGCCATACAATAAACACTACTTAATTGGGACATGCTTAATAGGGATGGCCACTTTAATGGGACATCTCCTAGGGAACCTATTTATGTTAATGAGACTGAATGACAATGACTGTTTCTTAAGTGGGGCAACAAAAAGGAAGAAACTCCACTTAACAGGGATGCACTCAGCTGTTACTAGTTTGTTAAGTGTTTAACCAGGTGTTAAACAGATCTAAAATTCTGAGCTTCCATCTTTTAATTCAAAAATGAAAAATTAAAAAACATTTACATGATGATGAAATGTCGTGTTATTGTTTGTATAGTGGCATTTAGTACAGAGAAAGGGCAGGCTGTTTTCGACTATGCCAGAGATAGAAGTTTCTCTTCTCCAAAGAGCTTAAATAACCCTTTTCTCCAAGCATGGAACTACCTGTAGATTGGATTTGTTCAGAGATTCATTGCAAAAGCTAGAAATAAAACCCATCTGTCCTAATTCTGAATCCTATATTTTACCCTCTCACCCCAAATCTTTCCACTTCTGTAGTTTGAATAAAAAGATGGAAGGAAGAAAAAAAAAAAAAAAAAGGAAAGCTTCTTAAATCTAAGTGATCCTAAGATCCCTAAGAATAGATGTCTGAAGACTTCCAGGAGCCTCCCAAAGCCTGTAAGCCATTTTGAAGGTTATTCCTGAAGATCTTTTGTGTTCTGTGGTTTCCTCTGAAAATATGTATACATGGTGCAGGGGGGAACAAGAGACCATGTTAAGAAGTTGTCTCAAAACCAAAAATCCCGTCTTAGACAGCTATATAAATTTGGGGACTTTCCCAGGCAAACCAAGACATCTGATTATGCCATTGTATCCTGTTTGGCAAAGGAGAGAGTGAAGGAAAGTGATAGACATGAGGGGCAGATGGAGTTTGCCTAATGTGTCTGTTCTTTTCTTCGCTGCCTTTTCAATTTAAGAATGTAGCAAAATAGCAGCTGCTCATAATTTCATGAATCAAGAAGTATGTAAATTTCAGCTACAAAATTTGTTGCATAGTTAGACACACACACACACACACAAAGAAGGAAAAAAAAAAGAAAAAAGATCTTGCTTGCATCTACAACTTTCTCAATCTTGCATGCAAATTTAGCTTTCAGGCCTGGTTCTCCTCTCGTTTCTAAGTGAACCAAGAGTGGCTCAATCGATTTCCTTGTCGTCACATAGGGCAAACGCTGTGGGATAATTGTGCTTTAAGGATTCAGCTAGTCTCTGCTTGTTGCCCTAATGCAAGCATGGAAGGATGAGCCTGGCATGAAAGGCTCCTTTGACGCCTCTGAGCTACCGTAGGGGCTTTATGCCGTGCCTCTGCTTCTAGGCTGCAGATGGAGGTAAGGAGGAAAGGGGTTGCGATAGGAATGTGTCCACGAGCAGGAAAGCTAGAGCTGTGAAGTTACCTGAGGATGCTGACAACCACTACAAACTGAAATGGAAATCATGCTCCTCGTATTTCAATCCCTAGCAGCCCCCAAATTAAAAGATGGAAAAAGTGACTTGAAATGTATCATCCAAATGTATGAAACACTGCTCAGAAAGAGCTGGGGATCAGGGCCTCCATATACTATACAGCTGGTTCTAGTTTTCAGACAAGATTTACTAAACACATGTAAACCGTGCATATCTGTTTGAATACTTTTTGTGCAAATAACTTCCTCTGTGGTCAAGCTGTTCCTCTCGGATCCAGGCTACAGATTTGTGCTTTATACTCACCACTTTTTTACCCTTGGATTTCCACCAGTATCAGTTCACACTCAGAGTATGAAACTGTGAAGAAGGGAGCTGAGTTTGGCAGCAAAAGTCAGGAGAATTTACAATGCAAAACACCGAGCAAACTCGTGATAAAGGGCAGAAATCATCCCTGGCTTAGCTCCATCCAAGTCAGTGGGCCAGATCCTGATCAGCTATAAACAGACACAATACTACATATTTCACAGGAGCTGCAACCGTTTATATCATTTGGCCCAACAGCCTCTTATACAGATGCCGCATTTCACCGATTCTAGTGGGGTTTCTCCTGATTTATACCCCCTGAGTGAGCAAGCAGAGCAATGGTCTTTCTTCACCAATTAAAACTGCCCCACAATTATATCTGCCGAGCGTCATGAATTCAAACTTTAAACACAAAACAACAGCTGAAACTGAATATAAAGAAGCAGGAGGGCAGAGTTTTATGATCGATGTTTTATTGGAATCATATAAAAAAGAAAAGCATTTCACATATTTCATGGAGGTATTTTATGTGCAAATTTAATATGAATCCTCTTCTTGTTAAATTCTTACGTGATCTATGTACTTCAGTCTATAAAACACAGTATAGGACAACTATGAACAAGTTTATTAAAACAGCTCGGGCTCCTGTTGACATCACCAACCACACAAGTGCTTGCTCAGGGTTGGTGTGATCTTATCAGTCTCTCCTTATATTTCAGGTTACCTACTTGTTCATTTTCCCTATATATCTTTCACTGTTACAAGAATTCAACTCATGGGCAGATCTCTAAGATAAATCTGCTTGTCTGTTTTGGGAATATGGCTCTAGTTCTAATTTTGCAGACTTCGTTCAGGCAATACTCCCTTTGACTTCAGGGATTTTTGCCTGAGTAATCCTTTCAGAATTGGACTCTCCGTGATTTTCATTTACTTAACAACTTGGCATTACATCTGTAAAATATTAGCCCAGTAATGTAAAATATCAAATTAGATTTATGCATTAATCTAATCTATATATGAAGCTTGATAGTCAGTTCTGTTACACTGCATTATTGCAATTCCAGGCATTCTGTGTCATTTCAGATTTATACTGATGATGTAAGAGAAATAAAAAGTGAGGCTTATAGATAAAATTTGGTAACACGTATATGTGAAAAGAAAGTCTAAAATTTTAAACAGAATTTAAAATAAATTCCCACTTTCGGATAAATCACGTAAATGTTTCTCTATCAATCACAAATGAAGGAGAGTACACAAAAAAGGCTAATCTGAAATAATCAACAAAACAATAAGCTATTAAAAAGAAAAAAGCAGGTCAAAATAAATATCTGAACTGCAATGTATTCTCTAAATATCCTTGAAAAAGACAAATAAGCAATTGTTTCTTTTCTGTGTGACAGTTGCAGTCTGAAAAGTAAAAAATTACTCTTTCATACGTGTTCATAAACTGCATTTATAAACACTTCACATAACTAAATTATATTTGTTTCCTCCAGGTTGGCTGCCCTTGAACATTTTTCTCCTTGCAGTTTTAAATTTTTTTTTATATAATCCTTTCATGAAAGCAGGTCTTATGCATATGGCCCTGATTCAGCAGCCAGCCCCACGCAGCAGGGCATTTAAGAACATGTTAAACCAAGGTTTTGTATGTGCTTTGGTACTTTTAAAAACTGGATACTTGGAGACAACCCACCAATACACTACTCTTACATCTTAAACCCATTTACTTCTCTTCATGAATGCTTTCAATTTGTTTTACTCTTGTTGGGCCAAATCCAGCTTGTTATTTACAGAAAGAACACAACAAGATTAATAGGCTATGGTCTGCACTAGCCTACACCCCTGGAAATTCATAGTGATTCCATCAATTCCCGTATAATTTCTTTGGATTCACATCAGGTTAAAGCCCCAATACAGGATAATGCCAAGCAGATGTAAACAAGGGCCAGCACATAAATGCGGAGAATCATGGCCAGAATTAGACTGGATCTGTTTATTCCAAAAGAGAAGGTAATGTTTAGATATAAAAAATCATATGGATTTTTTTTTTTTCCTATTTGGTAATCCTATTTGGTAATCTGAACACCAAATAGGAAATGACGCAACGTCAAGGGAAAAAAATTCATTTATTTCGTACATGTTATTAAAGAAATACTGGATTGATATGCTATCCCAAGCACTTTGGTTCACTTGTGTGTGTCATGACAGGCATCCAGTACGCTCTTTTCAAAAAGGAGGTTCTCCACACTAAAATATTTCCTGTAGGATGCAGCATCAGTTTTGCCAGTACATGGCAGCAGCAGTGAACTTACGGCTTCCTCTAAGGGTGTCTATTTTCTCCCTTTCTGCATTAATCCAGAATTACTGTTTCTCCTACCCTAGCATTCAAATGCAACAACCCCAAACACAGTTGTGTTTGCAGAAAATCACAGTTGTGCTAAGACAGTCACAGTTGTGCTTCTAAGAAAAGATGTGCTTCCCAAAATGAAATCTCACACTCATTATTGGAAGAAAAACCGCTTCAAACATCCTGAACATCACATATTACAATAAAGCCAGCTTCCCGATTGCCCCGATAGCTCCAGCAAGCGCCGCAGCCCTGCGTTCAGGGTTTGGTTTTACAGCGGTGCAGGAGGCAGGCGAGTCAGCCTGTCTCGGTATCTCCCCATCTCCGCACACACCTGTCTCTCCATCCCCGTACACCCGTCTGCCTCTCCTCTCCCGTCCCTGCGTGTTGCAACAGGGCCCAGGCGCGGACGCCTCTTCCCTTGGCACCCGCGTGCCAGAGCCGGCTCTGCCGACGCGGGGCTGAGCCACCCTGGGGATGGCCGGCACCCCGCGGGGGACCCACCATGAGGGGTGTGCCCACCGCGGGGTGGTGACAGGCTAGGACAAGGGGACCAAAAAGCCCAGCTGGAGGAATGGAGCAGAGGGATATTCCCTTCTTCCCTCCCCATGTGAAATGTTTGTGATTGGAAAGTGAAAGAAAAACCTTTTTTCTCTTTTCTTTTCCAGGATAGCGTCAGCTTTGCACTCACCCGCTTTATAGGCCCGATCTGGAAGTGAATGAAAGGGAAACTGGTAGGTGAGGGAGCAGCCTTTGAGCTGCTTTATTTATGTATTTCCCTCCATCTCCTTCTTGCAGTTTCCCTGTTCTGCAACCCATGAGATGCAAGTGTCCAACAGTCACCACAAGATTTTTATCTCCCAGTGACCACAAGTATTTTACAGAATGGAGAAACTGAGGGGGACGACTTGGTGAATTGTTTCGTGTCACGAAGAGCCCTGTGACAGCAGCTGAACGCAGCTCCCATCCCCAGCTACAGTCACTAAACCAGCTCTCCTGCCATGGGGGGAGCAGCACAAAGAAAGCAGAATATAATCACCCCAGCTGAGGTGAAAACAAAAAGGGATTTAAACTAATAATGCTGGTTTCAGCTTCTTATTCTTATGTAATATATGAAATATTGGACCTGAAGATTCTGCAGAATCTGGGAGAAATACCTGGCTGGGACAGAGTTAGTGGAGGGGAAAGCACAGCCAAAAAGGATCTCCCAGGGAGGAAAAGATGGGAAGAGCAAGAACCTGAAGTGAAGAAGTGGCTGCATGAAGTGGGTGAGGAGATTCATGATAGGAATAGCAAGAGTTAAATACCACAAAAAGGGATGTGCAAAAAACCAAAAACCAAAACCCTAACAGAAACCAGTAAGAGGTAAAAAATAAGTGAAAGGTTCCAAGTGAGAAAAAAGGTGGGAATTTTGCCTGGGAACATAACCTACTTATTTGTCTCCTAACCCCTTGAAGGACAGAGAAGATAAATGCCCAAATCAACAGAACAGCGTAAGTCGGAGAGATTAGTGCTAGGGGGAGCGTGAGCCCTGCCCAGCCGAGAACGGGCTCAACGCGCCTCCCGTCCAGCAAAACGCTAGCTCCGATATCATCCTGCACAGGGGATAAAGGACAATAAGGCAAGGACAGTGCTTACAAATTAAAACTGGTACAAACCATATACTTACATAAATACATAAACGGTATGAAACCGTTATTCAGTGCCAGCTACAGGGAGTGGATAATCTGATAGGTCCTTTTCTTCTCTAATTTTCTTGATTGCCTATGGGTATTGTTATGTTGGCCAAAACATGACCATGCATCTGGATAGAATATACCGTAAGAAAAGCAGCTATTTGACAGAAATGTTGCAAACATATTCAGTCTGGGAAGACTGACCCAATTCATTAGGCACACCGACATATTCGTTCTTTTGGGGTCTTCAATGACTCCTGCTGTACATGGCAGAGAATACCGCTACAATGTCATCACATGTTTTTGTTGGTATGGGTTAATCCACAAATCCTCAAAGAAGATCTGTTGTGGGTTATGCTGGATACCTATAAATGTCTTCAGAGTTAAACAGCAAGTAACCACACCACCCAAATTTACTTTGCTTTTAATTGTGGCTGTTTTCCCTGCCCAGTATGAGAATTGCTTTCTTCTCTTCCACCTACGAGTGTGTATCTGTGGCTACGCAGTAGTCATAGGATTGCATGCTTAGATCATGTATGCCACCGTCTACATGATTTGTGCTAAAACCGCACAAATTACTAAAGAATGTGGGAATCACCACGTTGGTTCAGAACAAGGGTCCACCCAGCTGAGTCTCCTGTGTCTGCCAGTGACCGTAGGTGGACACCCAGGGAAGAGTGGGCAGGCACATGGGATACTTCTCCCCAGTACTCTCCCAGCTTCCAACCATTTTCTGCTCAGGGGGTTTCCTGAGCTTTTACACATCATCGTGTCCACATCACTGGCCAAATCCTCTGGAAATTTATATGCTGCAAAACCTCTGGCTACTACAATGGATATAAATCAAGCAGAATTGGAGTCACCGACAATAATTGGGAAAAAAAAATCTGTGATTTGGAAGACATATATGAGTTTTGATCTTAATTTGGGCTAAATCTCCCAGCAACATAAATTACGTCTGTTTGGCTGTCTCTGTTCTCTGCCATCCCTATGGAGTCTCACTACGCAATGGCACGGTGTAATAAGGATAGATGGAGCACAGCTTACTTTGCTCTCAAATCCAGTTTAAGAGTGAACAGAACGACACTTTCACAGTGGGGAGGGATGGGATTTTGGAATGAGGCACTCCTTTTCAGTGGGCACGGACACATGGAGCCAAGCGGCTGGGGACAAGAAGCAGTTGAAGAAAATGCAAAGATGAGAGCCATGAAAGTGAGGAGGGAATGGGCTGGACAAGGAGCGGACAGGGATATAGATAAGGCTCTAGAGGAACTCTTTTACGGGAACTGATAGAAATCTGGGCGTCAGTTTAAGTGCGAAAGAGGAGAAGAAAAAACAAGAATCCATGGAGAAGGGACTCAAAGTTACAGCCTTGCTGGGAGAACCAGCACCTCATCTTTCAGTGTCCTGGGCAAGGAAATACGCCAGACTTGCTAAGGCAAATAGAAGCCTAAGTCCAGTGATTAAAATTGGAACTCATGGTCCAAAATATCTTAATGAATGCAGACTGCTGCCCAGAGCAGCAGCTGTGACAATGAATTGCTTCTGACAAGTTTGGGACCCTTGGAATAAAGGTCCATTTTCTTCAGTATTCTGGGCGACGACATGTGAAGTATAACAAGACCAATTGCCGTTGATGGCCCAATGTGCAAATGGGTTAATTAAATATCTGTATTAGTGACATTTTATGACAGGGTGACATTAATAGGAAACAAATTTTGATCAGGTATTTGCCTAATTCCTAAAATAGTGCCTATATGATTATACCTGGGACAAAATGAAAAAGAAATCCGTACAACATACTTACAAATATTTTGGATGTAGCAAGCATTACTGAAGTACTATTAGTTACTGCCATCATTTTAGATTTAAACTTCAAGTACACTGTACTTACTTTTTCAGTACTCTATTAGTGCATGTTGAAAGAAGTTAGCATTTACACAGATCAAATCTAACCTTAAGAAAACCTTCCGCAAATGAACAGACGAGACTGATTTCTCAAAACAAAATAATCCAAGGAAACTTCATTCCACCTGACTTCTTGCCAGGGTGCACCAAATTTTCCAAGATCTTTCTTCCATCTTACATAGGTACATTTCGGCAGGAACACAAAGCAAATTATCACTTGCTCCAAGGAGCTCTGTACCCTGCAGGATCTTTGCAGAATCCAGCCCGAAGAAATACAGCACTTTGAGAAAACAGAGCTGTCAAGCAAGATTTCCTTGGGCTTGCTGCCACACAAAATGGCAAATAAGGGACTTGATCCTGCATGGAAGACAATAGGAATTACAGGTGCTCAGCGTTTGTCTTCCAGCAGAGTTAAGGTTTCTCAGTACTTCCTAAAATCAGCTGTACTGTTTATTCTTATTCAAAATTATATAGCTAAAAGCTTTGGTATCTAGCCACAGAGCTTTTATTTCAAATTGGCAATAATGTGACAAGATGTAACTCCTGCAAAAAAGACTACAATAATGTTAAAAATATCATAAAATATTATTTATATCAGGATACATTTGTTACCCCATATGACAATCATTCATATTTCTTGACAGATATAAACCTCTGCTTAACACATTAGTATCATAAATATTACCAGATATAACACTGTAATTTAATATCTACCAAATGTATTTTAAAATATTACTCAATTTAAAACTTTGGATTTTAACCAGATGTGTTTCCAGAAAATGATTCAGGTCAGATGCTTTTTTCTTTTCCTTTTTTTGTGCGTGCACGTTCAAAGTGGAGCATTACTATGTGATTTATTGTACTATGACTGCATGCCCCGAACCTAAAACAGCACCATGATACTTCATCCTTGAGGCTTACACACCTGCAGTCCAAACTAACAAGAGAAAACATCTACATGGCACGGCAGGAGTCTTTGAAATGTCTCTTTGCAGTTGCCTGGACACAGAACAGACTGGTAGAACAGGGAGGCAGCGGAGAAAGGGTGAAGACAGGAACTCCAGCCTCTTTCATCTAGAAAGGGGGGACCATGGAGAGATTAGAGAAGAGGATTTTGATTAGATCACTGGAATGTGAAATGATGCTTCCCAGGATTAAAATCCTATTTTAGAGCTACCAAACCGGTTACGCTGTTAGTCAGAATTTGGAGGCTCGCGCAGCTCCATCCCTGCAGACGGCTGTCGCTCAGCAGCACCCGACACCCTCTCGCTGGAGCAGGGGGACCCTGGCCGGGCACCCCACGCTTCCCCACCACCATCCCAGCCGCGGACACACGTCCACCGTCCCAGCAAAGAGCCGCCCTCCCTCGAGGCTCCTGGAGGAAAAGGGGTTTCCTTCTCAAAAGGCATCGCTGGGTCCAGCCCCATGACAGCCGCATGTGCCACGGCGCGGAGGCTCGTGGATTTCCGTCTTGTTGAGCGCCCAATCTAGTTCACCAGGTGGAGGCCTGACATTTTCATAACCGAATGCCATTAGTTTTATTCCCAGTACAGCCAACTAACAATTTGAAGGTCTATAGTTGTCGGGCTGATCATTACGTGGAACCCATTAACATAAAACCCGCCATCGCAATTAGTATCTTTGTAAGCAGCAGCCTCAGCAAAAAGTGGAAATGGAGGCTGAAATAATGGTGCTCCTCCAAACGAGGACGGCAGCAGATTGGGAAATAATCTGTAGCAATCGCTCTGCCGCTGTCTCTGCCGTAACTTCTCAAAAGATAGACAGAGCCATTTTCAAGTAGTCAGCCCACTGACTTGAGTGAGCACTAAATTCACTTGATGATCAAATACAATTTGAGAAAACAATCTACACTCACTCACTTACCCAGAGGAAGATACATTTTCCTTTTATAGATGAAGTGCAAAACAAAAGTAGCTGCATTTGGAAAAATACCATGCAGCTTATTGATTTCAAAGGGGACAGGTACAGACCGTGTTTTTGCCCATTTCCCAGTAAGGAAACAAGGAATGCTTTCTTGGGGGGTATCTGCAGACTGTTTGTGTGCACTGGTTTGTTTTCTTAAGAGATGAGCCTGGTAAAATGTTCTGCTCTTGTCAAGAAGGGAACAAGGAAAATGTTCGTATTTATAGCAACATTATTGTTTAGAACAAAATAAGTTATTTCATCCTTTTAATCTCCGTTTCTATGGATATCCTGCGCGGAGCTATGATCTGATTTTCCAACCTTCACGCGAGGCGGCCCCTCCAAGGCAGCGGTCAGTGGCACTAGCCCTGTGAGTAAGTGCCTGTCTACATTTAAGTAAATCCCTTTTAAAGCCGTAGCCGTACCGCCCCGGACGCAGTGAATCAGGCTGCCTTGAATGTACTTTTTCATTGTTGTTTCCCCTAAACTCTCTCCACTTATCTAATTTTAGACCGCGGGCTCCCCGAGAGGGCCGACAACCTTCCCGGCCTCTTTGGGAACCATTCGCCGCGCGCGATGCTCTGCCATTAACCCCGCACACCCGCGGGGGACCCACGCACAACGCCGGGGGCTCTGCGGGGGCTCCGCGCTGCGCCCCCCGC